>NC_136519.1:72988260-73033260 GCF_053919585.1 Euprymna scolopes
CGAGCGTTCTGCAACTGGACACGCATATTTTAAATTAAGTTTAGTGTCCTCACATGTCACAAAAAGTAGGGTATTTGAGGCAGGCATTTATTTCATCTGCTACATTTGATTGAGGAATTACAGATAACGTTGTCTGAAATCCTCTGCAAGCAATATTTCTGCATTCCCAAATTGTTTGAGATTGCCACGCAAATCTTGAAAGGATCGATCAGGAGCCTCGAGTGATTTTTTGTGTGCCATTGTGCATTTATCTCAAACAATAAGTTTGCATTTCTGCAATATGTTTTCTATGTTGGATGTTTTGGAGATATTGAACATGAGAGTCTTGAAAAATTGAATGTTTAATAGTTATTACAAAGCAGAATGGGGGATTCTTCTACCCGGTAGTATGGTCGCAGCTATTTCGCACGAAGGAAGAGCTAAGGCTATGTCATTTTTAATTAGAAAGGTGTTACTAGTACTTCCTGGTGCTATTCAGTCATTTCTAATTAACTTCTATTCTCACAGTAAGTAATTTATCCATGGTTTGACAATGCCTTATTAACAGTAATTGTTTTTTGTGATTAAAATAGGATGAAGTATTAGAGATGAAGAGATAGTGAGCAAGATAAAGAGATAGAGATAGAAAAAGAGAAAGAGAGAAGGAAATATAGAACGAGAGGGAGATAGACAGAGATAGAGGAATTGAGAAATAGAGGCAGAGAGAGAGGGGCGGAGGGAAAGTTAGAGATAGAGTGAGAGAGACATAGGAGGAGAGGGGAAGAGAGAGGCAGGGAGATATAGATGGAGTGAGAGAAAAGGAGAGATAGAGAGAGTGATAGAGAGGGAAAGATAGAGAGAGAGACAGGGAGAGAGATGGATGGAGAAAGATATAACGAGGGGAAAAGAGAGAGAGAGAGAAAGGGAGAGAGAAAGTAAGTTACACCTTACCGTTTTTTTCCTCGATAAGTGGAGGAAAAATCCTTTTAGACTGAAGCAATTTTTCTTTCTGTTACTATCCAGAGTGCTCCATCCACATAATAAATACGAACCGGTACTTGTGCAGAATTTGAATCAGACGTAACTAACTATCCGCTCGGCTTTGCTCGAAACATGACATAAACTGCTGGCTTTCGCCGAGCGTCGCCGATCATCAAAGCGTAACAACGTTATCAAGGAAAATACCGAAGAAAACATGTAAATATAATAAATTCACCAGAAAAATAAATTAATTAAAATATAAAAAAATTAAAAACAAACAACGACGTACCGTTGGTAAAAATGTTGTTTTTTTATGCGCGTGTAAAGTCACATTCGTTATTTTCCGCCATTTTAAAATGGCCCACTGTTGCCGAAAAGAAACGATGTCGAAAAAAATGTTTTTAATAATGTAATATTTTTTGATTTTAAAGATATAAAAATACACTTCGACTAGATAAAAAGAAGAACAAAACGCTATCGCAAAATGTGAAGGCAATCGCTTCAGTATTTGTTTAGATTATCGATCACGAACAAACATACTTTTTTACTTATATAGTGCGAGACTTCCTCTAAATGAACGAAAATTTTATTCATTCAGGGGAAGTCTCGCAATAAAGACGAAACGTTGATGAACACATAACTTGGTTTATTGCTTGATTTGTTGCTTTTCAATCTCTCTATTTCGTCGGAATACTATTTCCATTCTTCTCATATATATATATATATATATATATATATATATATATATATATATATATATATATATATATATATATACAGTACTGTTTCGCTGTTTCACAGCTCATCAGTGCGGCTAGAAAGGCAACTGTCTCAAGCCAGGATCAAAACCCGACCGCCCAAATGACAGTCAAGGCTTCTCACCGTATACGTTTGCTGCTGTGTGGGACATGAATTAACGATGTTTTGACATCGTCCAAATATCTACGCTCTATTTGTTTACACAAAGAGCGTCGCTTAATACGGTAATGGCAGTTTGTATATCACTTCCCAATATGCTCAACCCAAGACAGGGAGCATTATATATATATATATATATATATATATATATATATATATATATATATAGACTTCCTCTGAATGAATAAAATTTTCGTATATATATATATACATATATGCATATATACATATATATATACATATATACATATATATATATATGTATATATATATATATATATATATATATATATATATATATATATATATATATATATGATAAATGTCATATTGTTTGTTTCCTTCAACACATTAACCTTCAAAATTGGGCGGTCGAGTTTCGATCCTGATCTTTTGATTTGAAACTTTTCACGTCATAAATTTTTAAATTCATTGAATGACTAAATTTTAATTTATTTGCTCTATCTTGTATATCGAGCAATTTTTATTTAGGTGGGATAATACTTATAGAATATTACTGCCAATAATAGTTTGTAAAACTTATAATCGCAGGGTTCCATACCAGTTGATTGCTAGATAATTTTATTCTGAAGTATATATATATACATATGTGTGTGTGTGTGTGTGTGTGTGTGTGTGTGTGTGCGTGTGTTTCGCGTGTGTGCATTTATTAATATAAACAAATTTGCATGGTCGGGGCACTGGATGTGGTAATGTTTTTAGACAGTCTTCATCAGGCGACATAATAAATGATATCTTTCTACAAAAGAAACTAGTCCTCAATTATTTCCTTCTGTGGAAAGCAAAACTTTTAGTCGGTTACCGAGGACTTCTGTTTTAACCAACAATTTTTCCGAAACATTAGCATGTTTAGTGTCGCGACCGTATAAATTTGTTTATATTAATAAAAAAATATATCTTGCTCTTATTGTGTTGAGCACTCTTAATAACCTCATTAAATTATTTTATTATCACTTTTGAATACCTTTAACCTGATATATATATATATATATAGTTTGTCTATTATACAAACATTATTGGTTACATATATACATGTTTGGTTTCGTTTTACCGCATATCAACCCTTTTCGGGTTATTTTATGCCGAATCTAGTTATTTTGAAGAAAAAAATTTTAATAAAATTTTTTTTTCAAGTCGGTTTCTATTTAACTCATACTTACACGTATTACACTCCGGGTCAGAGTGGACCTGGGAGCAATGGAAATTAAAGAGGGGGCTCGAATCTCCCCAAAGCCCGCCAGCTGGGGTCTCTCCATCGGATATAGTTTAAGGTTATATTGAGGACCGAATGTATGTAGGTGCGTATATATATATATATATATATATATATATATATATATATATATAATTATTTTTTTACTATAATAATTAAATACATACAGACACTAGTGTTTCATCCTTTCGGGAATCTTCAGTGCAGTGTGTCACGATTAACACCAGTCGACAGATTCGAACTCGGCAACACGAGCCATCTCTGGCTCGATTAGCAAAGACTGTATCCATTCAGCTATCATTAACCGTGTGAAATAACGTTGAATTTAAACATGTTCATTTTTAAATGTTTTTTACGTCAGTCAGACGGTGATCTAATCGCTATATGATGATCTATGCATAAGAGGTAAATATATATATATATATATATATATATATATATATATATATATATATAAAGATATATTAATAAATAAAAGCAGGCATGATCATTAAAATTGCTACTAGAAGAAAAAATAAATATCGCTAACTCGAAACTGAACTGAATCAAGAGTGAATGCTATCATTTCAGATGATTTCGTATAACAAAAACAAATAAGAAATAATTTATGATCAATAATACTTTAACAAAATAAGAATGACAAAAATAGCAGAAACAATATTAATAATGATAAAAATACTAACAAAATTCTCAATAATAATAATGATGTAATAATAATAACAATAAAAATTTTACTAATAATACAAATAACTAAAACAGTAATAATAATGATAAAAATAGTAATAAAATTAAAAATTTTAAACATGATAATAATAAAATAAAAATAAAAAACAATTAAAATAATAATAAAAATAATAACAACAATCATAATAATAATTACAAATATATAAATAAAAGTAACAATAACAATAACATTAATAATAATAATAATAAAAATAAAAATAATAATAAAATAATAATAATAAAAATAATAATAAAAATAATAATAATCAAAAATAATAATGATAAAAATAATCATAATTATAAAATAATAAAAATAATTATAAAAGTAATAAAAATAATTATTATTATAATAACAATGATGATAATAACAATAATAATAATAATGAAATAATAATAATAATAATAATAAAATAATAATAATAATAATAATAATGAAATAATAATAATAATAATATAATAAAATAATGATAATAATAATAAAATAATAATAATAATAAAATAATAATAATACAAATAATAACAAAAAAAATAATAATAATAATAATAAATAATAATAAAAATTATAAAACAATAATAATAATAATAATAATAATAATAAAATAATAATAATAATAATAATAAATAATAATAATAATAAAAATTATAAAACAATAATAATAATAATAATAATAATAATAATAATAATAAAATAATAATAAAATAATAATAATAATAATAAATAATAATAATGATTTTATTTCCTTAATCCATAGATTTTCAATAATGGCTCGGCTTATATCATCAGAGGAAATGTAATGCAATTAGCAAAATGTTCAGTTATGAATAAACAAGTGTTTTGCTGTTCAGCGCATATATTAAAAATGTTATTTGAATGGTCACATAAATATTTTTTATGCCAACAGACATATGTGCTTTATCCTTTCGGGAATCATCAAACCCGGCCATTAACAAGGAACATCCCGCTCGGCTGGCGTGAATAGCAGTGGAAATTTAGTCCACATTAACATTTCTGGGGCGTAAATGTCATTCAAGTAGGTCTAGAGTGATCAAATGATTTTAATATCACGATCTTCGCACGTGAACTAAGTGACCAACTTTTTTTATTTTAACATACAGTGCTCAACGATAAGAACCCAATTCTTAAAGGGGCAGACATAATAATTGCTACATATGTTACGTCGTGTCATAAAATGAGCGTTTGTATAATATTGGTTGAAATTGGAATGGAGATGATATATTAAAACGTGTCTATTTATAAAAGATTGAGTGTTTGATTATCTTATCAGAGTTAAGGACGTTGTGTGTGTGATCGTCTAGTGGTCTTTCTATTACATATGTTCATATGCTGTTAAGTGTCAATATGTGTGTGACATGTCATTTGAACATACCTTCTGCCATTTTGTTGGTCCATCTGGAAATTCTCGTCTGGGAGGGAGACTTGATACCTGTTTTGGAGGACGAAGATTTATTTCACACCAAGACAAGAAATTGGTTCTATAGTTTATTTCACTTTCCCAGATGTCTTGCAGAAGGTGGAAAGTGAATTTGGCTTGTGTTGTTTTTTTCTTCTAGGTCTTATTTCTACCACGTCAGCATTCGTTCCCCACCCCCAGCGAAGGCGAGGAGACAACGGCGAAGCCGTCTGTTCTCGTCAAAGTCGCAACCAAATCTCTTCGATTCAGCTAACCTGATCACACGACTCACACGCAATCAAATCAGCTGATCTTGACTTCCGGTCAACGTGTCTACACTATAACTCACACATCTTCCCCCTCTCTCTCTCTCCATTCTCTAACACGCACACATACACACACACACATATATATATACATATATATACACATATATACCTATATATACACACATAATCCCAGAGAACTCCATTACTAATAAGATAACCATTTCTGTGCATTTATAATAGCAAAAACTATAAAGTAGAATCCCGGTATACAGCATTAAAAACCAGTAACAAAATACAATACAGTATATAATACACATGTATATAATCAAATAACATTATAACTAACACCGTAAGGCGGGGCAAATATTATAACCAGGGACCCGAAAACATCATATTCCACATGGTAAACTGAAAAAAAACAGTATCATAGGACGCCGTATCCCGGGGTTTTACTGTATTTACTTTAGTTTGTGGGAGCCAAGCTTCGAATAAAGTCAGAATTTCAACAGCAATGCACATATGCAGTCAAAAATGCTCGTATAAGTAAAGTTTTATACTTATAGTTCTCTCTTTTCTTTTTTATCGATCTCTTTTCCTTTTCTCTCTCTCCCTCTCTCTCTCTCTCTCTCTCTTTCTCTCTCTCTCTCTCTCTCTCTCATAATTAGACAAACCGTTCAAACCGGGCAAAAGCGTTCAAACCGGGCAAACCGTTCAAACCGAGCAAAAGACATAGCCCGTTACTTAGGATTAGACGCTATCTAAAATTGGAGTAAATATGGTTAAATGTGTGCATAATCTCTAACTCTGCGTCAAACAGATACTATAATACATAGTTCGTTAATACAATATAAGAAATATAATATAAAGAATATAATATAAAATATAAATATATATAAATATGATATAAGAAATATAATCCCTAACTTTGCGTCAAACAGATACTATAATACATAGTTCGTTACACCTCATCATAAAAAAGATGAATGCAAAACGTTTGTTGATAATTAGATTTATAAATTAAAGATAAATTGAACGTAGGTGTAAGAACTAATTAATTTATAATTCGATATTTAGGCAAATTAATTATAAATCAATTTAGATCATCGATGAAACTAATAAATATATAATAGTTTATATTGGAATGGTGTTAAAACTAACATTTTATATTCAACAAATAAGTTAATTATTTTATAATATACACTATATAATTATACATATATAATATTACAATATAATATATTGGCTTAATCAATGAAAAGTATTAAATGTAAGACATTAGAAATATATATTACTTATAAAGAAATTAGAGGGTGAAGATTATGAGGAAATAATGAATAGTAATGGAGGTTTTAGTTCAAAGGGCGATAACTCTGTTATACTAAAAATTAAATTAAATTTCAAGTTTTTTTCGCTTAAGGTAAACAATTTTTTTATTCAATTTTCACCCCAAACAAGGTACAGTGCCACTTTGAAGCAGGGGGCTACTATCAGGGACTTAATTAGCGGGGTCATTAAGAAGGGAGATGAGTAGAAAGATGTTTGTTAACATTACACTGGAACTTCTGCATATCAGTGCAGTTGGGAAAGCAGAATCCCGGAAGGGAGTTCCAAAGACCCGCAGTTCTGGGGAAGAAGCTATTGGAGTAAAAGGCTTTCTTGCACCTAGGGATCTCTACTGTAAAGGGATGAGACTTAGTAGCGTGTCGGGTTTGTCTGGGGTAGTTACGTCGGAGAGGTACAAGTGTTTGCAGTTCGTCAGAGCATTCACCATTAAAGTATTTGTAGAACAGGCAGAAGGATGCAACGTCTCGTCGATGGGACAGAAGCTGAAGCCTAGATGACAGTTCAGGACCTATCAGGTTGGCGACTCTCTTTTGAACCCTTTGCAGGAGCGAGAGACAAGCAGCAGATGCACCAGCCCAGATGTGACAACAGTACTCCATACATGGGCGAATGGTGGCCTTATAGAGGTATAGGATACTGTCAGGCGTAAGTAGTTTTCTAGCACGGTAGAGGGAGCCAACCTTCCTTGCAGCATCCTTGGCAATGCTCTCAATGTATCTATTCCAGTTTATATTCCCTGTAAACGTTAGGCCGGTGAGTTTAAAAGAAGTACTTTAAGGCAATGTGTTCTTGGCCATTGCTATTGGTGGTAGAGAAGGTTTCTTGTAGTTATTGAAGGAAACAAGCTTAGTCTTAGCAGCATTGAATGTGACCATCCATTTTTGTCCCCATTCCACTACAGATTGAGGGTCATCCTCTAGTGTTTCTACCATTTCCTTGGATATGTGTTCATTTGTTTTCCCCTCATATCTGTTATAGAGAGTGGTGTCATCGGCAAATATACCCATCTCCGAAACAATTTTATCATGGAGGTCATTTATGAATATCAGGAATAATAGAGGTCCAAGGATAGACCCCTGAGGTACTCCCGTATTTATGTCATATTGTTTGGATGTACGACCGTCGAGGACAACTTTGATTTTTCTATTACTTAAGAAGGATTTAATTACATTATGAATTATTTCAGTGATTCCATATGATCTAATTATGGTAATAGATGATATAGCGAACTTTAAATTTAAACTAAATAAAATTTTAGACTTAGAATTAAGTAATATTAATTTATATCATTTATGTAGTAACAAATTTGATCTTAAGAGTTAAGAGAGCTTAGTTATGTATAGTTTGAAATTCAGATCAATAAATAATTTAATATAACCGGAAATTGAAAAAAAAAACGTCTTTTTTATATTTTTTTAGTTTCGTATGCACAAACATGTCTAATAAAATATAATTACTGATGATATTTGTGTAAATGTGGATATATATTAATTTATAAATAATAATATTAATAATTAACAAATAGAACATTTCTGGCAGAATGTACCTGAATTAATAGAATTTATTATAACTAATAGATTTAGTAACTTTATTTCTAAATTCAAAATGGCGTAATGTAAACATTTTATAAGGAATTTACAGTTTCTCTTCCAATTTTCGGAGTTTAAATCATGTCAAAACGGATTTTATCTCCTTTTAATGGAGTGATTATTGCTATTTCTTCTAATGAGTTAGTAGCGAAATAGATTCAGTGATTGATATGAGTATTAAGTGATTGATTTTGTGCTGCGAAATGTGCTGTCAAGAATTGTAAATGTTAACTGAATTAAAGGAATAAATCATAAGATAGTCAACATCATGAATTTGGAATATAAACTTTTGTCATTCATTCACTATATTGTTCTATAATTACATTGAACTTCTTAAATAAGGGTTGGTATATATTATAAGGAAATAAAGTATATTTCAATAGAAATATATATATATATATATACATATATATATATATATATATATGAACAAATGATTAATAAAACATGTTAAAAGACATCTTGAAAAAGAGTGTAATTTTATATATATATATATATATATATATATATATATATATATATAAATTTTCTCTCTCCTCTCTCTCTTCCCTGATCTTTCTTATTTATATTTTTGTCTCGGAAGTAGAGTGAAAAGCATATCTTATTTTTCTTTTATTAATATTATTGGAATCTTTTCTTTATTCCTTGTACACAGTTTTGTGAATTATTCCATGGATTTCTGCCTTTGGATTATTATGGACCATCTTCTTCCAATTACGCGATTTCTTTGGATTTTACTTGTACAAATGGAAATTCTTTTAACTTTCTTGAAGTTTTACATTTGGATTTTACCGTCACTGGATTGTTTGTCTTCCACCAGACTATCCATTCATGTGTAATCACCTTTTTCTTCACTATATTCCCTCTGTTTCACTTTTTTTGTTTTCAAGTAAGATCTTTGACTCACTTGTTGTTTCATCAAATACTTCTGCATGCAAAATCCGATCCCGCATTTTGCTAATTCCTACCCTCTGATGAGAAGGAAAGTATTTCTTCGAAACTCCGCGGATTAAGGACTATCCATTTATCTAGTGTTTCCTTTTCAGATTAAATATGTTTTTAACTCATTTCAAAGTGTTTTTTAACATATTTTATTAACTGTTTGCTCATATATATATATATATATATATATATATATATATATATTATGGCTAAATATAGATCAATTAACATAATGATTAAAAAAATAAAAAAATGAAAAAAGGCTAGCTAACCGGGTTTCGTTTCTTGCTCAACAGAGCTAAATCGTGGAAAATTGCGATTTAAAAATGTCATGATTATGGCGGGGGAGAGAAAAAAATTACTATAAAAAAATAACATAAAACTAAACGAGGGAAAATCACATAGGAATCAAAGTAAGTCCTAATAAGTTTTCTTTTTGCTTTCAAAGAGAACGTCTCAAGGACTTAATAAAAATGGTTTCTAGAAGTTTTAGATGGAAGGGTAAGTGCGACATGTTCAAGGTCGTAAACATGTCAGCAGTGAAATTCGTGGCACACGCGGTTATTTATAACTTAATTTTATTTCTATGTGATTTTTCCCCGTTTAGTTTCAATCTTACCCAAAGCCGGCCAGAGGTTTAGTTGGCCAAAACGTGGTGAGACTTAGCATTCCTATCTTGTACGGCTTACCACCTTCCAACGGCTAAAGAAATAATTGTTGGCTTAAACGTGAAACAACAACTAATAAATGAGGATAACAATCCGCAAATAAAGATTTAAATATCGCTAAGATTTGATAGTTTGTGCAAAATCCATCCAGCATAACCTACTCAGTAAGTTTGTATTAAAAAAAAATCCTGTAAAGTATTATTATTGTCTCCGTGTATATAAAAATTAATTTTGTTGCATTTTGCATCAACATGAGTATCAAATTATTTGAATACTTATGTTGAAAGTAAGTTTCATTGCGTCAATGCAAACAAGTATATATGAATTTCGTAAGCGTTTATAAGGGAGATAGAGGGAAATCTCTGAAATATAAAGAGGTTCGTAATTCAAACTGTTTGAAAATCCCTGGTGTTTTCTTTTTTTTTTTTACATGGAGTTCACCACTTATCAAGGCCCAATGGCCACTCAGGGATAAGGGTTATTGTGTGTACAGTAATCAAAGGGATAGTGTAGCAATAGTAATTGAGAATTGGTAAGGTGTCATTACTTAGGGTGGGGGTGGTTCATCAGGAATTTGTTTGTGTTGGACTTGAAGACATCCAGGTTGAAGTCGAGAGGGAAACAGGCAAGCGGAACAGAGTTCCACAGGCGTGCAGTTCTAAGAAAGAAGCTTTGTTCATAGTATCTACATTTTGATTTAGGCACAGATAGGGAGTGGAGAAAATTATTGACGGTGGTTTCAGCTAGTCGGGTGCTTTTTTAGAAAGATTGGCGAGGGGGGACCAGAGAATGGAGTTCAGACGAGCACCTGCGATGGAAATAATGATAGAGCAATGACAGGCTCGCTACGTCTCTTCTGTGGGAAAGAGGTTGCAGGGTAGAGAAAAGGGCATCCCCCACCAAGCCACGGAGTCTATTTTGTACTCCGTCAAGGCAGGATAGGCTGTTTTTTGCAGCCCCCGCCCAGATGTGGCAGCAGTACTCCATCTTTGGATGTACTTGGCTCTTATATAGATAGAGAATTGCATCATTAGTGAGATATCTTCTGGAGCGGTGGAAGGATCCCACCATATGTATATATAACAAATAAAACTTCTGTGCTGATGGTAGAATATAAACATTCGAACTTTATAGAACGACCGAATTTAAATCTCCATCTGAAACATTTGTATATTTAGTTATACTAAAGAACTGCAATGAAGTTGTATACTAAAGAAGTGTAATGCAGTTGTATAATAAAGAAGTGTGATGCAGGTCTATACTTAAGAACTGTTATGCAGTTGTATACTAAAAACTGTAATGCAGTTCTGTGTTAAAGAAATGTAGGGCAGTTCTGGACTAAAGAGCTCTAATGCAGTTCTATACTAAAGAACTGTAATGCAGTTCTATACTAAAGTGCTGTGATGCAGTTCTGTACTAAAGAACTGTAATGCAGTTCTATACTAAAGTGCTGTAATGCAATTCCCCTGTTGGGATATTTGTTTATTTCTGTAAATTCTATGCTATTTTAATAAATTGCATTTTTAAATTCAGCAGAGAAATGCATGTTTACATCGTAATTATTTTGGTGGGGGTCTGACATTTGGTTTTATTAATCATTAATGTTATTTAGTTTGTGCTTTTTCCAGGTTTATTAATATTTTATTAGATATTATCGTTTTAAGGTTAGTACTTTATAAAACAAATACGTATTCTTTTTATTATATTATAGAACCATCTCTATATCGAGCGGGAACTGATATGCTATACGAATATGTTAGTCATATAATCGTATATATCTAAATAAATAGCGGGTTCGAATACTGACGAAACAAAACGTTTCCCGCCATGTTCATGCAGGGTCTCATCAATAACTATGTTAGAGTAAAACCCAGGTCCTTTTCGAAATTGTATTATTGGTAAAGAAATCTAGAAATATGAATAAACATTAGCAATTATATAAAAACAAATGTGCATCATTAACACAATATATACGTTCGTACAGCCCACACTACTGGACCGATCATGACCAAACCTGGCATGATGATAATCCTCCACCTAGGAATGATGCACACCATTTTTCAAGGTTGAAGTCAAAGGTCAAGGTCATAACTCGGGCTATGACAACAGCATATTCTTATCATTGTTTTGACTCTCGAGTATATATCCGACACAGTTAGACACAGTTATTCTACCGAGAACCACACCACTCTATATAAAAGCATATAAGATATCAACGGATACAAATTCGAGTCAAAATAATGAAAAGAATATGCTGTTGTCATAGCCCTAGTCATTAGCTATGCATAGACACTCCTATAGCCCACCCATTGGACCGATCATGACCAAACCTAGAATGATGATGGTCCCTCGCCTAGAAATGGTGCACACCATTTTCCAAGGTAAGGCTCAAGGGTCAAGTTCATACCCTATGTATATATACGTTCCTACAGTCCCTACCACTGAACCGATCATGACCAGACCTGATATGATGATGATCTCCGACCTAGGGATGGTGCACACTATTTTACAAAGTCAAGATCAAAGTTTAAAGTTGAGACTTTGCTAGTCAAGTTATAAGAAGCAAAGGTTGTTATTATGATGAGCAAAGATGTTCAAAAATATAGTTTTCATTTTTAAGATGACATTTTAAATCGGTAAAAACTTTTGAACCGACCTAATACTACATAAAAAAGGTAATGTTGGAAATGTCTTTTTATAATAAAACAGAAATCGATATGTGAGCAAGTTCAAACTAAACCACATATCTTGGTAACGCTGATCAACCAATCGAAGGACGACGTAGATCAGTAATCGGGAGCTCTTTGGAGCGTGAGAACCAAAAAGCTCTGCTGATTATAGTGAGAGAGCTAAACAGCTTTGACTACATTGTCATAACGAACAACAATGTCATTAAATATGTAAATAAAGTTCCTGTGCGTTTGAAGAAAAAAAAATACTAAATACAATATGATTCTATTTAATCGATATCAATTATTTTACTAAAAAGAAAAAAAAAACAGAATCGTTTATTAAAAAAAAAAAAATCTTACATTTAAAATCGATAACAACGGTGCCTAAAATTGTTGAAATCTCGTGGTCCGGTGTTAAGACATCTGGTTACGTATCGAGCGGCGGTGAGTTCGAGTCGCAATAAGTTTAGCTATACTGACAGAAAGTTAAACTTCGAAACATGTCATGTCTATAGATAACTTAATTTTATGCACGTAGAATATAGTTAAATAATAAATTAATTATTTTACTATAAAAAAAAATTACAAACGTATTTTACAAAATAATAAGGGAAACAGTAAAACGAGAAACAGAAATGCGAAAAAGAAAAGAGAAATGATAGGGTTATGGACGATTACACCACTGTTTATGGCGAAAATAATGCACAAATATGGCTGCAAAAGGGATACTTAACAAGAAAAACGGAATCTTTACTGACGGACGCTCAAAATATCGCAATAATATAAGATAGAAAAAAAAAAAACAGGAAAATAACGTTTGGTTAGGGTTAGGGTTAGGGTTAGTCCAAGATATTCATTAGTGATAGAACGATTCCACTATTTTCCCGATTCCGATACAATTACTGATTCTGATAAAAAAGTACCGATTTCGATTCCAATTCTTTTAAAATCAGGTTTTACTATTTATTTTTGTTTTTTGTTCGGATGTCTGTGAAAACCCATGTAGTGTATACGCGAATGTAAAAATACACTTGCGGGAGTTGATCTTTAGATTTTAGTTTTGCTAAAATCTATAAACACTTATCACTTTATTAGTAGTACCAGCAAAGAACAATTAAGTTTTAAACTGAAATAATAACAAATGTTCTCGCGTTAAAGCGCCAGGACAAAATGTTTTCTGTTACTTTTGTCTATCTAATCTAATAGGCTATTTCGTTTCGAGGGTGGCATATTTGGACGTCTCTTCAATTTCTCTTGTTTGGGGATGTTTTAAATGTTTTATTCGGATTTTTTCCTGTTATGCACTGAGTATTTCTTAATGAGCATGTTCCTTATTTCATTCTAAACCTTTTTTTTTAGAGAATTTAAAATTGAAGAAAGTTATTTACATGATTTTGTTTTATATGTTACATAAATTGAGCAATGAGATTGTATCATAGTGCTAGCAGGAGGATAAATACAGATAAAGAGAGAAAAAGATTAGAGACAATTATATCAAAGCAAAAATCGACAAAACACAAGAAAACAGCAAATGCAGACTCTGTAGAGAAAGAGACGAAACAATAAGCCACACAATAAGTAAAGAAAAAGAAAAACAGAAAAAACACGATCAACTAGGAAGGCAATATATTGGGGATTATGCAAACAACCGCATCTTAATCATTTACATAGATACTAGTGATGGGATGATTCTAATATTTTTTCCCGATTCCAATACAATTACCGATTCCGATTCTTTATAAATTGTTTAGTATTTAACTATAAGATTGTTAGTTTCCTCGATTTCTGTAAAAAACAAAAAACAAAAACAAAAAAACATCTTAAATCTGCAGATATTTTCCCAAACGTCCAAATACACTTGTGAAGAGTGATCTATCGATTTTAGCTTTACTCGTAATTTTAAAATCAATAAATATTTATTATCTTATCATTATTACCAGCAATGGAAGATTTTACTTTTAACAAAATGAAAAAAATAAAAAAAGACAATTAAAATAATCGATTTGGCATCGAAAAATAGGCATCAATTTTTCTGATTCCAATACCGATTCTGATACCAATTGTGATACCCCCAAATCTACTGATTTTTCTGATTCCGATTAATCGTTTCAACACTAATAGATACATTATGAAAGAGGAAAAAACAAGACTACTATTCCTAAGAAATGAAAGCTGGAAGAAAGCAAAATCATATTTTTACAAGAGTGTCACCATTTATCAAGGCCTGAATATCACTCAAGGATAAGAGTTAATTAATGTAAGGTGTTAGTGTAGTAATCGTTAATAGTATAGATTGGGTAGAATTTTGATTATTTAAGGAGGCGGCTTGATAAGAATTTGTTTACATTGGACTTGAAGGCTATCGCATTGTAATCGACCGAGAAATATGCCCGTAGAACAGTGTCCTACGGGCAGGCAGTTCTAAGAATAAAACTTTGTTACTAGAATCTGCGTTTAGATTTAGGCACAGGTAGGGAGTAGGGGGAATTATTAGCTATAATTGTAGCTAGTTGAGTATTTTTTGGGTACAATATTGCAGCATTAAGAATTAATTATATAATATTAAATTGAATTTTAAAAAATATGCTTAATGCTGCAATATTTTAAGTTATAAATTTATTATATTTTTTACTAGAATATATTGTCCTTTTCTTTTCCATGTTTTAGCTTAACCATATTACTTTTCATGCTCGCATTTTTCTTTTGAAATCCATGATTTTTCCAGGCTTCCAGTAAATTCACTTGTTCTTTGTTTAATTTCAGTCTTATTTTTTGCCCTCATAAACATGACATACACATATGTAATAACAATGTCGGCACTCGTCTGCTTTACATAAAATCCTCTAACTGCATCCACAGCAGTAGTTGTTGTCGTCTTTCACGTTTTTGACCAGGTAAGCCTCTGACCGGCTTTGGGTAGGATTGAAACAGCTATCTTCAAACAATTCTCACCTGGAACCATTGAGATTTAACGTCTCTATCCACTGCGCAACGGCAACACCTATGGATGGCAGTAATTGCTGAGAATGCAGTTAGGAGATTTGGCGTTCCTATCCTGTTGCGGTTACCACCTGACGAAGGCCAGAGGAATAGTTGGCGGAAACGCCATGAAACAACAGCCAAAAAGAAAGGATATATAGTCCGCAATAAATAAAATAAATAAAGGATCATTGTTAATTTGTGTATAGTGGTTAAAGTTTTGTGTAGAATCAACCAAACGTTTTGGTATTACTGCTAACCTTTGTCGGTGTAGATTACTGACACAGGGCAGAGTATATAGTAAACCGCAGATTTTTACATCAGTTTCCTTCTCCTAGATGCGTGTCTTAACGAATTCTGGGGGGTATCTCTTCTAGTTAATTTATGCGCCTCCAGATACCAACCTATGACCTGTCGCGGTACATAAAGCACCTAGCCTTCCCAAATGGTCACCTTCTAATTCTGGCCAGGCTCTGCGTTGCTTAACTTCGGTGATCTGGCGAGAACCAGTGTGTCAACGTGATTGTGCCGTGTATGTATGTATGTATGTATGTATGTATGTATGTATGTATGTATGAACCATTTTTCGAGGTCAACGGCAAACTAGCACCGTGTGTGTGTGTGTGTGTGTGTGTGTGTGTGTGTGTGTGTGTGTGTGTGTGTGTGTGTGTGTGTGTGTGTTGGAGAGGGCTCCCGCAAGCCGTAGTGAAGGTAACCGTTCTAGGAGAAGAAAATCTCTGATTTAAAAAAACATAAAGCGGGAGACCAGTATCCGCATTAATCTGGTCTGCAGTTTAACTTGTTGCTGGCTATCTTGCTCTTGCTTGTTGCTGGATCTCAACATTTTGAACCGAGAGAGAGACTTAGCTGTCGTACAAAGCTAAGACTCTTTAACATCATCTGTGTATAGATACTCTCTCAAGCATTTGTCTATTAAAATGGCCTTGTGAAGTCATTTTTGGGTTCATGGACTTTAAGTGTCTGAGGGAGTGGCACTCGTCTGACAAGACGTTGCAATCATCATCATGTATGTATGTATGAATGTGCAATGGTTATTGTAGGAGGCGGTATTAATCTGCGGAGATTCGTTGTTACTCAGACTCCAGGGACCACCACCTGTTTCTACAAGTAAAGGATGATTGTTAATGACTCGTATGACTACGAATAGTGTGTAAATAAGAAAACAACAATAATTTTCGATTATTAAGATGATAATAATGATAATTATAATCGGCCTACTCCTACAGCTGGTTGGGCGTAGGGAAGTTCTGGTGAAGCCGCGATAAGGCGAAGTCGTGATTTGGCGATGGTGGTGTGGTTGAGAAACCTCCTGGTGATGTATAGATGGAAAGGGAGTTGAAATCATTGCGCCCTCCTTTCCCCCCTTTAAATAAGGCGCGTTCACGGACTTGCCTCCACATGGCCAACATCATTGTCATCGCCAGCGCAAAAGAAAAAAAAAGAGAAAAAAAATTTGCTGGTTGAGATTGGGAAGGAACTAGAGAGAGAGAGAAAGAGAGAGAGAGGGGAGTCCAGTGCTAAGGCTGAAAACAGACTCTCATACTGATGGCGCAAAAAAAAAAAAAAAGAGGGAAAAGGAGACAATCGTAGCAATGTCTTCGGTGGAAGTTCGCGAAGTGGAGTTGGCGATGGGAGGGGGGTATCCGGATGAGTTTGGAAAATGGATAAGTGGAAGGAGGAAGGAGAGTTTGGAATCTGTGGGGAGCGAAGGAAAACCGAGTGGCAATGGCTGGGGGAGGGGTAGATAACTGAGGGTTAGGGTTAGACGTAAGACGGAAGAGATAGTGTGATAAAAAAAGGGGGCGCTACAATTTGATGAGGTGAATCTATTTATGTCTCCTGTGCATCTTATGGGTCTTCGCTCCCCCACTTTCCCCCACGGGGTCAAGTTTGACACAATCGGGGTTTAGTGTGGTTTGTATTGTTCGCGTTTTACGGCATATCAACACTTTTGGCGTAATTTAATACCAAGATACAATACTTATTGTAAATCATTGATTACGTTTATTGGTTTCACAGCATATAAATCCTTTTACTGTTATATATAATATAAACGGCTCTTGAATGTGTGTATGTTTGTATGGCTGGCTAAAAGTAAAAAATAAAAATAAAAACAACGAAATAAAAACCCGCAAGGTTAATATATTCTGGATCGGCGTTACCCCGGATGCATATTATTCAAAGTTTAAAAAAAAAAAAATCATTCATTCTTCAAACCTAAACTGGTCGGTTTTCCGGCCAAATTATGTACTCACTAAAGGAAAATAACTGGTTTTTGAACCAAGGAATTAATTCCCTTATGCCGACTCACACTTGGAGAAATTTTTTAAAAAAACGAGTTGTATGTGTATATCCAGAAAGCAGAATGGGCTGGGCGGTGAAGAAAGATATAGATGCGTACAAGGAAATCAGGGAAGAGAGAAAGAGAGAAAGTTAGTGAATTGATAGAAATTAAAATAGCATTATGTTACACATATGCCCCAACAACGTCGAGTAGGCCATCTAGTTTAATTCTAAAAAAAAAAACAAAAAAACACGTGTTACTAAACAATTCATTTATTGTTTTCGTAAAGCCATCTTAAAAAAATATTGTTTTTTTTTAATCATATCAGCTACATCAATCCATTTGAGATTTGAGAGCATATATGTATCGGTGAGATTTAAACTTTAAGGGCACTCGATAGAAAAAGTAAGAAAAAGTCAGAAAAAGTATATTTCTATTTAACTTGATTATTTACATATTACAAGAAAGTCATTACTTATCAAGGCCCGAATGCCACTCGAGGATAAAGTTTAATGAATCTAAGGTGGTAGTGTAATAATCGTTAATAGTATAAGTTGGGTACAATTTGATTACATAACAATTTGTTTGCATTAGACTTTATGGCTTTAGTTGGCCGAGAAGAAAGCCAGTGGAACAGTATTCCACATGCGAGTAGTTCAAAGAAAAAGCTGTATTCGTGGAATCTGCGTTTAGATTAAGATACAGATGGAAAGTAGGGGAAAATTGTTGATAGTGGTTGTGGCTAGACGAGTGTTTTTTTGTGAAAGTTTGGTAAGGGGAGCATAGATTAGAGCTCAATGATCACTTGTCATGAAAATAACAATAGAGCAAAGACAGGTATGTAAAGTATCTTTTGTGGGAAAGAGACTGCAGAAAAAAGAAAAGCGTATCGCCTACCCGGTTTTGAAGCAGGTTTTGAACTCTATCAAAGCAAGATAGTGCGCGTCGAGCAGCTCCTGCCCAGATGTCTATTTTAAGACGTACTTGGCTCTTATACAGGTAGAGGATCGCATCTGTAGTGAGATACCTATTTGAGCGGTACAATGATCCAACCACCTTTCCAGCGATCTTGGCAACAGATTTGATATACGTGTTTCATCTCAGATATGGAGTTACGGTCAATCCTAGTTAAAAGTCTAAAATATGATTTGGTACATATTAATCTATTTATATATAAAAATTATCTTGTTTGTCTATCTATATGTGAGAGAAACGGTCTGTACCAAACTACTCTGTCAATTTTTTATATACTAACCGGAAACTTGACATACAAAGGATTTTCACCTTAGGAACGAATACGATTTGGTTTTAGTCGGTAAAAAATACCTGTTAAGGGGGTCAAATTTGAAAAAAAAATTGGAACTTGGCAGGCGTAAGTCGACTAAACGTATACCTTTCTACACATGTGCAAATATAAAATGGGCTTTCAAGTAGGCTGTTATTTTCCATGGCAATCGTTGGTTGAGTTATATATATATATATATACTCCTATAATTTCGTTTTTTTTCTATGTGTATTGATATTCATATTAAAACCCTCTTTTCTATTTATTTAAAAAGAAAATACAATTTTCTTATATATGGGTTGTGGAAATGCATTCACTAGCAGAAGATCTAGCTAATTTGCATATTCTTTTAAACATTCATTTTAATTAATTCCCGATTAGTTTTTTCGGTTTTCTTATGGAATGATCATCTTTCGTTAACTATTACGTGTAATTATATTTATGCAGATATTCTACATGATTTATACTTGCATAATATTTGCGTAAAATCTTAACAGTAAACACAAAATTGTTTCCATATATATTTATGTATACGTATATCGTTTTGTCTAATCTATCTATCTATCTATAAAAGTGAACACTGTGTGTGTGGGTGTGTGTGTGTGTGTGTGTGTACATTTTCCTAGGCAATAACTTAATTTTCAGTCTACAGACTCGAAATTTGATATACAGAGTACTGACATTTGGGGAAATCTATGTGATCGGTTTTCGGCCAGAAATTTGGCTGTTCAGGGGTCACAGTTCAACGATTTGACATTTGAGAACTCTACCAAACTCCTCCGACAATTTTGCGTCTAAACACTTGAAATTTTAGATATAGGTTCCTTGGACATGGATATAACTTAATAACTTGATTTGAGCCCAAAACAATAATTGTTAAGGGGTCATAATAGGGGTCTAAGTTAAAAAAAAATTGACCGTTTTATTTTTTGCTCAACATACACCTCCAAACACCCGGGCAACGCCGGGCTGAAATGCTAGTATATGACTATATTTCTCCCTATCTTAGGTGGAGCATTTGGGAAGTGACATACAAGTTACCATTACCGTATGAAGCGATGCTCTTTGTGTAAAAAAATGAGCTTAGGTATTTGCACAATGTCAAAACATTGTTAATTCGACGTCCACATAGCAGTAGCCATATAGTGCATGGGTTAGAAGCTCCGACTGTCGTTTGGGCGATCGGGTTTCGATCCTGACTTGAGGTAGTTGCGTGTCTAGCCGCACTGATGAGCTGTGAACCAGCGAAACAGTACTGAATGTGGATATCTCTCTCTCTCTCTATATATATATATATATATATATCCGATAGCGACTGTGGGACCCATAGAAGCCCCTGGTCTTTCGACTCATCTATTGGAACTCGGATTAGGGATATTTGGAGAGTGTAGAATCATTTTTATTTGCCTTTACTCCTAGATCTGCATATAGCAGGAACGCCGGTTTTCGTTTGATTATTAAGCAACGTTGAGACTGGCCAGTACCAGATGGGAGAACTGGCCATTCAGGACTTTAAATACTTTTCTTTCTTTTACTTTTGAAATCACGGCTCTGTAATAATATATACGCAATCTGGACAAATTAAAATATCATATTTAAGCGTATTTCTCGACCGAGCAAAGCCAGTGTGCGCCCCCACTAATTCTATTTAAATGTGTTTTGAAACGTAAGCTGTTGTTCTTTTTTTCATGATAATCAGTGATGTGAAGGTTTTTGTAGTTGTTGAAGGAAAGAAGCTTAATCTTAGTAGCATTAAATGGTACCAACTATTTACTGCCTTGTTCCACTACAGATGAAAGGTCGTTTTCTATGGTTTCAGCCATTGCATTGGTCATCAGTAAATATACCCATATGAAGTACAATTTTATCAGCGAGTTCATTTATGAATATCAGGAATAATAACGGTCAAAGGATCGACCCCTCAATGTATTTGTTTCGATTCATGTTGCTTGTGAACGTAAAGCTGAGGATTTCCAACGATGTAAGGTGTCATTTGTCATAGCAATATGTGATTGAGAAGGATCGTAGTTGTTAAAGGAAAAAAGCTTAGTCTTAGTAGCATTTAATGTTACCAACTATTTATAACTCTATTTTACGATGGATCAAAGGTCATTTTCTAAGATTTTGCTATGGCTTTGCATATGTATACATTGTTCTCTTCCCATAAGATTATACGATAAATATGTTGCATAATAGTGCAAGTTCCCAATCAACGTTTGAATTGAACGTATGTTGTTTAGCCAGGGTGATATATAACCGACATATACACTATTGTATAGAGGGGTTATCACACGGGAATATATTACAGTTCGTATTTACATAAATTAAAAACCATATTTTATAAGAAGAAGAATATAGATGCTTCATACATTCTCTTTCTCCGGAGTTCTTCTGTCTTCACTGCTGGGCTCTTGGACGAACCATGCAACGACCAACACCATAACCGATTGAGACACCTGTTTTTTCTTCTTTTGTGAAACCACAGAACAACACTTTATATTTTTAAAATATAAATTTCTTTCAGCTGTCTTATTGGTCTTCGTAAAGAGTCTACTTACGTCTCTTGTTTTTTCCTGCCCTGCTTCCCGGCCTCAAAGCATGTCTGTTCACTTTTGTGACCAACCTCAAACTCTTCAGTCTAATCATCTTGATTGCTTGCCCTGTCAGTTCCGTTACGTCATCGCACAAAATCACACGTCTCCTAACGTGTGACCACTGTCACGTACGCAACTGTTGAAGGCCATTTTGTTTATCATTAGCTAGAACTTATTGTAACATTCCAGACAAATGTATTCTCTAAACAATAAATAACTTTCAATATAAACTATTTTAACAATATCACTGGATAGATAGATAGATAGATAGATAGATAGATAGACAGATAGATAGATAGATAGATGGATGGATGGATGGATGGATGGATGGATGGATGGATGGATGGATAAATAAATAAATAACTCAATAATAGTTAATTTAACATTTAACCCTGCTATTATCTAACACCGTCAGTCATGATCAAGTAGAAGTTTTAAGTAAGTTGTAATTGCATTCACCGCCATAACTACTTGAGGCCTTTGTTCTTCCTTCATTTGTGAAACTACAGAACAACACTTTAGATTTTTAAAATATAAATTTATTTCAGCTATCTCAAATGGTCTTCACAAAGAGTCTGCATTACGGGTCTACATGTTTGTTCTTTACAGCCCGCTTCCTGGGTTTTTGAAGCACGTCTGTTCACTTCCGTAACCAAACTCAAACTCTACTCCTTTCTCTAACCTTCCCGACCTCTTGACCTCAGTTTCGATACGTCATTATTAAAAAGCACACGTATCTCGGCGTGCAACCTTTCCACATACGCCTGCCCAAGATCATTTTGTTTATTTAATCCAGCAAATTTATGTATATTCTATAAACAGTAAATAACTCCTAATCTAAACTATTTTAACAATATCACTAGACAGATAGATAAATAGATAGATAGACAGACAGATAGATCCATATAATTAATTTAACTTTTAACCATGTTATCATCTAATACATATATTTGTATTATTTAATTGTAAGCTTATTATTAAGTTTAAATGCTTAAATATATTAGAATACTAGCAGGGGTGCCCGGCGTTGCTCGGGTGTTTGAAGGTGTATGCTGTGCAAAAAAAGCAAAAAAACAAAAAAATGGTTAATTTTTTAAAACTTTGACCCCTATTATGACCCCTTAAAATTTATAGTTTCGGGCTCAAATCACTTTATTAAGTTAGATCCAGGTTCAAGGAACCTATATCTAAAATTTAAAGTGTCTAGACCCAAAATTGTCGGAGGTGTTTGGTAGAATTCTTAAAGGTCAAATCGTTGAAATTTGACCCCTTAACAGCCAAATTTCTGGCTGACACCCGTCACATCGATTTTCCCAAATCTCAGTACCCGGTATTTCAAATTTCGAGTCTATAGACTAAAAATTGACAGAGTTATTGCGTAGGGAAATGTACACAGACAGACAGACAGACACGTTCACTTTTATAGATATATAGATAGATGATAAAATGCACAGTAATTTGATATTTGTGATTAGTGCGAATTATGGGGATGTCAATGTAGTTTATATATTTATATACGCCATAATCACGTTGACACGGCGGTTGTTGCTAAATCACAGAAGTTAAACAACGTTTAGCCTCGCCATTCCTAGATGGGTGATCAGGCATTGCATGTAGAAAGATGTTGTAACTTCTTTGCAAGAATCGCAAAAAAAAAAAAAAGTGATAGTAATAAATAACATCGTTATCTACCTTGACAGAGATATAGATACGAATGATAATTAAAAGAGTTATGACAACAGAATATTCCTATCATTGTTTGGACTCTCGGGTATATATCCGACGCAGTTAGACACAGTTAATCAACCGAGAACCACATCACTCTATACAAGATATCAACTGATACACACTCGAGAGTCAAAATAATGAAAAGAATATGCTGTTGTCATAGCCCTAATAATTATTTGTGAATTTGATATTTCCATAAAATGTCCTGCTTTAAAAGAAGCCGGTTCAACCTGTCTAGAGTTGGTACCACTTTAGACAATCTAGGTAAACCATATTGGTTGGTAGAAAAGATGTTTAGATGCTATGTAAAAAAAAACAGATAGAGGAGTATTAGCTTGCATATACGGGTTGATCCGGATAAATTATAGTTATTTTAATATAGGGAGTTACTTTCGGATCACCCTGTATAACAAATGTAGAAAAATAAATTCTGGAGCACAAAAAGTCGCGCGTTTTCATGGTACCACTCCCGTTTTCGTAACCCTTCAACTCTTTGAGTTTAACATAGGAGTCTTTATTTTTTAAATAACTCTGGTATTTTGATATTTTAAAAGACTCGCATTTGGAATCAAAAATTTAGGCCAGAATGTGAAAGAGCCACACGCATTTATAAATACAAGAAAAAAGAACATTGCATATACATACAAACCGAGACATTATACACATTATATACAACTCGTTAACATGCAGACACGGATATATACTTACACTACATTGATATTATTATATACACTCGTCATATACACACCAGTATATAACATATACGTATTTGGTGCATGTATACATTAAATAGGGTGATCCGAAAGTAACTCTCTAAAACTAAAATAATTATAACAAAGCTTCTTTCTTAGAACTGCACGCCTGTGGAACTCTGTTTCACTTGCCTGTTTCCCTCCCGACTTCAACCTGGATGTCTTCAAGTCCAACATAAACAAATGATGAACCGCCCCCCCCTAGGTAATGACACCTTATCAATTCTCCAACACTATTGCTACACTATCCCTTTGATTACTGTACACACAATAACCCTTATCCCCGAGTGGCCATTGGGCCTCGATAAGTGGTGAACTCCATGTAAAAAAATATATATATATATAGATATATTTTTGAAGTATAATTTCTCACATTTAATAGATATGAGAAGAAAATATATTACATGGACTTTTATTTAAAATTCAATATGGCCACCATCATTCGCCATCAGCTTTTCCAGTCGACTATGAACCGCATCCACTGATTTCAAAAGAAACTCCTGCGGGATGGAACTAATTACTTCACGTATTCTCCCTTAAGATTAAAAACAAACTTCTTGGAACAGATCTGAAAAGAAAACAAAATCATAGATTTAATTACCACGCATTAAGTAACAAACACACAGAAAATGAGAAACATATTACAGCATTTGAATAAATAGTTATTTTAGAATAGGCAGGTACTTTCGGATGACCCTATACAGTTTAATAGTAGAGGTGTAATAATTTAATTGGAAGGAACCTGGTAGATAGGTAGCTCTTGTATATTCCATATGACTAGGTTTGTATTAGAGTTATATACGGATACACTGTGTTTTTTACTTGAGGGTGACCATTTATTAAGGAACTGAAACTACATTAAACCTTATTATTTGACCCTCCCCTAATCCACATACACACTCGAAAAAAAATCTTGTTAAAAGAATCGACTCCTATCATACAAAAAGACTTTACTTGTCAAGAAAGATGTAAACACTGGGGAGATAAAGCACCATCCAGACCTCCACTTGAATGGCATCAAGAGCACTGAGATCTTGGCGAAACTTATTGGCATTAGAATTTCCAATAAGGTCAAGACGGTTATCAGTAATAAATAAATGATAAGTGGCTGTGACTTTTTACTGAAGGGTCACCGATTATCAAGGCCGACTCGGAGGACACTTGTGGATAAGGGTTAAAGTGTATCAGGTCGACGGTTAGACAACACCGTGATGATCGGTAATGATGGAACTTGAGTAGGCTGTAATTCTTTAAAGGGACGGTTCCATAAAAACATAATTACATTAGGCTTAGAAACGACAATGTTATAGTCAGCTGTGAAGTAACAGCACGATATTGTGTTCTACAGACAGACAATTCTAAGAAAGACGGATATTTGTTGCTAAAGTTTCACAGGGGGATCATAGATTAAAGCTCAGTCGAGCATCAGCCATGAAAATGACGATGTTACATGTATATTTCTGTGGAAATATGATTTTTTCGATTATATTTCACTTTTTTTTTATATAATAATCCTTAATTTTTAAGCTCAATGTAATTACAGAGCATGTAACAAACAAATGACACAAGTTTATATTCCAAATTTCATAACGTTGACCATCTTACAATTTATTCCGTTACTTACGTTGACATGCACAATTCTTGGCAGTAAAATAGATTCATTGATTGATATAATAATTAAATAAATGATTTTGCGCTACGAAACAGTTACTGTAAAATAATTATGAATGCATACGTAATTAAAAGAATAAATTGTAAGATGGTCAACATCATGAAATTTGGAATATAGATTTTTGTCATTTGTTTGTAATATGTATATATATATATATATATATATATATAGCGTATCAAATAAGAAAAACTCAACAGGGCTATTATTATTATTATTATTATTATATATATATATATATATATATATATATATATATATATATATATATATATATATATAATAGCTCTGTTGAGTTTTTCTTATTTGATACGCTTTGCTTTGTTAAAGATTTACTTTTTGATAACATAATTATATATATATATATATATATATATATATATATATATATATATATATATATATATATATATACAACGGTTATTGTAAGAGGCGGATAATGTTTGTAATCTATGAAGACACGTTGTCACTCAGATTCCAGGGAGCACCACGTGTTTCTACAAGTGAAGGATCATTGTTAAGGAATCAGAAATGTAATTTTCGTTTAGTTTTAGGCACAGATAGAGATTAAGAGAAATTGTTGACAATTGTTGTAGTCGGATGAGTAGTGGTTCCAAATGTTAAATACACGGACGACAATAGATTGAAGCTCAGTCGAGCACCTAATACGAAAATTACGATGGAGCAGAGAATACTCGCAACGTATTTTCTGTGAGAAAGATGAAATAGGGAGGCAAAACGACGGCCTTATGTTTTCGTTATTAGTCCATTAGTCGATATTAATTTCTAGAGACGGTCATTATAATGGCAATCTATTCCACAGAGGATAAGCTCTTGAATAGACCACCATGCTTAGTTGGAGAGGTGCATTTCGAAATCGTTAACCAGTTAAGGTCGTCTGAAGTATGGGAGTGGCGTGTTAGTCGTCCATTCTCCTGCACCTGTCACTAAGTAAAATTCCATCCTTTCTCTGTAGAGTTTACCAGATGCCGAGAATTTTATACTCTAAGAGCTAATTTCATCGAACTATCAGCCTTTTAAATCCGCTTAAAAAGCTAGAAGCTTATTTTTGGAGGTAGAGGAGAATGGTAACGGAAACTCTTAATCTATATTGAAATCGAGATTGTGCCAGAAATAAAATAAAAAATTAAGTTTAAACAACATCAAAAAAAATAATAAATAAGTAAAAGAAAAAAAATCAAGAATTAGAACATTTTTCGGTCTTCATACCACAAATATTACAATTGTTCCGATTTCGATTACTCGCAACTACATTTATATATATATATATATATATATATATATATATATATATATATATATATCAATTTCTACGTATATATAAAGGGTGACCCAAGAAAAAACACAAGCTAAATGGAGGCCATTTAGAACATGCTGTAGAACGGAGAAAAAAAGCCAAAGACCCTAGTGTTTTGATGTGATGTTTTGAATATAATAAACTAGTTATGACCAAAGTTTCATTTCATTCGGACAAAGCACTAAGAAACGGGGCCTAATTAGAGTTTTTTTTTTTGGTCACCCTGTATATATATATATATATATATATATATATATATATATATATATATATATATATATATATATATATATATTAAAAGTCCACTAGGATAGTGATTTAAAGGTTATGAGGGTTTTTTGAAGCATGAAAAACGATGTTAGTTTTTGTATTTAATATTTTTATTGTTATTTTTTATATTTCAAGAAGACCCCCGGTCTTGGTCACAAAAAGTATCGAAATGAAAAAGATATATATATATATATATATATATATATATATATATATATATATATATATATATCAATTTTGATGTATGAGGTTCCGTCACAACAACAAAGTTACTCGGAAATCCACACAGAGGATTTGTTTATAGAGGTGAAGGCCTTGTGTAGAACCATTCACTCTTTTTGGTATTACTGCTAACCTCTGTCGGTGCAGATGATTGCCACAGGACAGAGTATACATCAGATTTAAGCTGCAGAGAATATTCCGGGTTTCATCTACGCTAAGATTCATCAGGTTTATGCGAAGAGTTGTGGTTGTCTCGCGTTTTTATATACGCACATTCTATTGAGTTTTTAGTTAGCCAATCAGCTTTCTAGTTTCCACCGCACCCTCCCTAATAATCCAATGAGCAGGCACTTACAGGATAAAATCCCAGTTAACCTCCGGTTCACCCCTTCCTCTGTGTGTGCTATTTTAGTGGGGAATGTAGATATCTAGCGTTCTGACCTAGATTAAATTAGGTTAAATGTGTTTTTTATGTTAGCTTATATATATATATATATATCTGCATATATATATATATATATGTATATATATGATAATTTATGTATATGTATGTTTATTTCATTTATTTATTTTCTATTGTTATCGTTAATTTTAAAGTTATTTTGTATCGCTATCCCAGAGTAAACTTTATTCTGTGAACACAGTTGTTCGCTATTTCTCCCTTACAGTTTAATAGGTCTTGGGGTTCTTTAAAGTAAAGAATAGCAAATTTTTCTTGAAGGCATAATCTACATGGATCATCTAGGTCTCTACATGTGTTTGCTTGTCTTACTTTTTTCATTCGACTATCGGCGAACGTCCGCTTTCTTTGAGTTTCCAGTATTTGTTTTCTAAAGTTTTTTTTCATTCGGTGTTTTTTTTATTTTTTAATGTACTTTTGTGGTCATAATATCGGGTTTTGAAATCTAAGGAAGTCATACCTACGGGATATTTCTTGTTATATATGGCCGGAAAATTGCTGATGAGAACAAAAATGATACTATTTATCAATCCATCAAAAATTCAAATGAGGAATTCTGAGGAAAATCCTTAACACTTGATTAATCAGCATAAATTAAAAAAAAAAAATTTCTTGTGAATCATAAGGTATTTTAATAGAATTAAAAAAGTGTAAAAGTGTCCAAGAAAAAAATCAAATAATTAATCGATTAATTGATTAATGAGTTAACTAATTAATGAACTTGTACTCCTTAAAGTTCAAAACTGAAACCTTGCAATACGAGGTGGGAATGTTCCAAATGTCAGTTATCAATATATTGATTCATCCAAAAATACCATAAAAATATCCTAAATCGAAGACGTTGCTAAGAAGTTTATTTATGAATAAGAATATATAAATGTCTTGCCATTTTAAAACGCTTCCCATCAAGCTTAAAAATTAAATGATTAGTTGAATAGAATTCCATAAAAATAATTGAAAATCTCATATTTTTATTGCTTTGTCTTTAGCTTTCATGAAGCTAATATTTATATTAATAATCATATATATGTCTGTGAGACAGAGAACTGGTTTTCACCATATAATCAAGGTTAAGCAACGATGAGTTTGGCCAGTATCAGATGGTTTACCATTTGGGAATGCTAGTCGCCGTATGTACCTCGCCGATAAATTTCCAGGTTGGTATCTGGAGGCGCTTGTAATCCACTGGGAGAGATGCACCCTCAGAAGAAGGAAACACTCTTATTTAATACACGTGGAGTCTATGGTTTACTCTGTCTTGTGACAGCCATTAGATTAACAGTAATACCTAAATGTGTGGTTGGTTCTGCACAATGCCTCCACCAATATAAATAAATCATCTATGTGGATTTCCGAACGACTAATAAGAATGGAGGGCCGATCATGTATATATATATATATATATATATATAATATAGTCTTTGTGATATATATATATATATATATATATATATATATATATATATAATAAGTTATAAAATGTATATGGCGATTAAGCTACACTGAATATTCCAGGTTTCATCCACTCTAGGATTCTTCAGGCTTATGCGCGCATAAGCCTGAAGAATCCTAGAGTGGATGAAACGCAGAATATTCAGTGTAGCTTAATCGCCATATACATTTTATAACTTACTAACTAGCTCTACCTACGTATTGAGCACTGTTGTAGTAAATACTTAAAGTTTACGCATAAATCTATACTTTCGTATATTAATTTTATGTGAGTAAATTATGTAGTTATATATATATATAAAGCTGTGTGTGTGTGTGCGTGTGTGTGTGCGTGTGTGGTCACGAATAGGCTCCTATATGGTTGACTCTAAAACTGATCACATATAATGATAGAAGATGTATCGAGACACAGGAATGAGTATGTTTGATCTGGTAGAACGGTGGTTCATTAAAATTGTGGGGTTTGAGTTCGCGCTTGGTCCACAAAGTATGGAAATAAAAAAATAAAAAAATAAAAAAAACGTTTACAAGTGTTTTTTTATATAGATGTACATAAGAATACTTTGATAAGTATGTTTTCACTTAAATAAGGATGGTATAATAAAGTTTGGAGGGTGCGTTCGCGTCTGGCTTCTATAGAATGGAAATAGTCACAAACTTAACAAGGTTATTTAATCCACAGAGTATTGTGATAAGTGTTTCAGTGTGAACAGGTATGGTATAATAAATTATGGGGTTTATCTATTTTATTTTTACTTTTATAATATTTTGCTTTGGTTTTGATACCCCCAAATTCGAAGCTATCTCTTTACAGCCCTTCCTTTTCATAACCTATCATACTTTCATAAATCGGAGTCCATTTTCTGTAGGCTGTTTTTTTGCTAGTATATATATATATATATATATATATATATATATATATATATATATATATATATATATATATAATTTCCCCATACCATCATCTATAATTTTATTGAAATGTAGGCCAATTAGAGGATATTTTATTGGTTTAAAAATATAGGTTCTTTTTTTACCAACTGTCACAAAATGTTTAACATAAAATAGTATTATAATCTTCAAAAATCCTTCAAATTTTCATGTAGTTTCATCCCATAGAACAACAAAAAAAATTGGCATTTCAATATTTAACTTGGCTATCAATACATACACACACACACACACACACATATATATATATATATATATATATATATATATATATATATATATATATATATATATAACTTCCCCATAACATCATCTATAATTTTATTGATTTATTTCCTTCCTGATGAATCCCACGCTAGACATCGCATCCCCATTATGCTACCTAGCATATTCTCTACTTCTCTGATGAGAAGCATTAGGCTTCGAAATGCCTTTGCATGAAGATTCCCCTCTGTCCCCCAACTTAATGTTTATACCCTTATTGAATAAATGAACCATTCTATATTTACCAATATATAGTTTTTGTGACTTCATTTTCCATCTTATTGTTTTCCATATATAAGCTGTAATGAAATTTGTTGAGCTTTATATTATCCCGATAAGTCTCCTCTTATAGAATTGAACTTACTCTCTTCTTCTAACTCACTGATATATATATATATATATATATATATATATATATGAACTCCAATCTCTGTTCCCCCCTCGCCAATATTTCACGAAAAACACTTGTCTAGCTGAATCCACTGTGAACTGCACGCCTGTAGAACTCTGTTCCGTCTGCCTGCTTCCCACCTGACTACAACTTGGATGTGTTCAAGTCCAACGTTAACAAATTCCTAATGAACCGCCCTCTTAAGTAAACACTTCATCAAATCTCCACACTAACGTAATGTACTTGCAATAACCCGTATCCCTGAGTGGCTGCCGAGCCTTGATAAATGGTGACCACTGTGTAAAAAAAAATTAATTAATTAACTTCGATTTTTTAAAGAAATATGCAAATGTGTTAATCTCCGCATAGTCATTCGCATATCTATTACTGAGTAAATAATTATTTAAGAATTCAATATTCTACTTCCATGGATTAATTAAAGGGTTCTGTCTGAGATTCCATGAAATTCCCGAGTTTGATAGAAAGATTCCCGAGTTCGACAAAAGACTTTTGAGAAAGGCAGGAGGTTACATCGACCGATAAGATTGTGAAAATAACAATCCAGATGAGAATAGCAGCCTAAATAACACAAATAATACATAGAATCGAAGTATTTATTCACCCGGATCGGAGTTCCTAAAACAACCTCATTTTAACCACTAATCAGACTCAATAGTGTATCTGGATTCGTTATGGCCTTAAAGGACCGGAATAAATATCAATAACCTGAACGTAATTAACAAGAAATCGGGCGGTTGGTTGGTTGGTTGGTTGGTTGTTTCTGTTTTACGGCATATCAACCCTTTTCGGGTTATTTAATGCCGAATCTTGGAGATTTGGAAGAAAAATTTTTTTAATAGAATATATTTTTTGTTTTTACGTCGGTTTCTATTCAACCCATAGTTGGGACCCTAACAGGTACTACCACTCCGGGTCAGAGTGGACCTGGGAGCAATGGTAATTAAAGGGTGGCTCCACACTCCCCAAAGCCCACAAGCTGGGGCCTCACCACTGGATATAGTTTAAGGTCATATCCAGGACGCCCATTGAGGGACTTTTACCCTCTGCAGGAGGGCAGTCGGCGTATTCTAATGCCCCACTAACAGGGCCAAATTGGGCGGTGTATCTGAATAGTTAATAGAAAAAAAAGAGGTGAAAGAAACAAATATGCAATAAATACAATACGGTGCAAACGAATATTTACTGAGACAATCAACTTCCTGCTTTGGAAGTGACCCGCATTAAGCGGTGTAGCTTAATTGGGAAAACTCCAGGAAAAGGTAATTCGGCACAAACCACTAGAAAACTGGTTATTTCCATTGCAGTTTTTGCGTCTGTCGTGTGCAATGAGAAGGAATTCACTTTTTATAAAACACGCATTCGACAGACGCAAAAACTGTAATGGAACATACAAACATCATTCTGACTAAACTCCAAACATCTTAAGTTATGCCAGGGATTACCACCAGCGCCATGGCATATAAGAGGAAGAAAAAGAATTAAAACATAAATAAATAAATAATAAGCTGTCCAGTTTCCTGAAGAAGAATGTAATATTATTTGAAAATTTAAAAAAAAAAAAATCAATTTTTATTTTTTTTATAAAAAGCAATATTTTATTAAAAACAATTTCACAATCGAATGGTCTTTAAACCGTTAAATCTTAATTTATTATCGAGTGTTTCAAGCAGTGAAATAAATAATAATAATTTTGAAATAAATTAAAAATGTTTAGTTGCAGGAATAATTAACTCTAAAAGTAAAAATGAAAAAAAAAATAGAATTATCCATAATAGAGGGTGGTCGCTAGAAAAGCGGGAAATTTGAAGGTTAGCTTAAATCATGAATAAAATGCGTGATTGCTATTTTTTTTTATTGGTTCTTTTGTTGTTGAATGGGTGTGCAATCTGCATATTGATTTCATTACATCTTATTTATTTCTTCGATTTAGATTTTGATACCCACATCGTGGACGGAGGTAGCGGGAAACATACACTCTATTGATGACTTGAAGACGGTCTTGGCAAGAGCTTGGAATGTTATCCCACAAGTTACCCTTCAAAATGCCACAGGAGCTTGCATTTCTAGGTTAAGACGCTGCAGTGAAATACGCGGACGACATTTTGAGTATCTATGAGTATAATATAACATTTGTCTTTGAAAAACTTTGTAAAAAATTATTCTTTGTAAAAATAAATCGTTGTTCGACAAATTTCCCGCTTTTCTAGCGACCACCTTGTAGTTAAATGAAGCCAATCGTCTAATAAGAAACACGTGTCTAGCTGAAAACACAATCAATAATTTCCCCCGCTCTTCATCTGTGCCTAAATCAAAATATAGATTCCATGAACAAAGCTGCTTTCTTAAAACTGCACACTTGTGGAACTCTCTTCCGTTTTCTTGCTTTCCACCTGACTACAACATGGTTGTCTTCAAGTTCTTGATGGGCCGTTCCCCTTAAGTAATCCAATTTACCAAATTTACATTACTTACGAGTATGATGCTGCCCCATTGACTACTGTACAGTCATTAACCCTTATCCTCGAGTGGCTTTAATAAGTGGTGACTTCTTTGTAAAAGATAAAAAGCTTTTTTAAAAATATAAAATATAATAAAGTGTATTTAATATTTTTGTTTATAAAAACAATTAATGATAAAAATGAAAATAAATATACAACAAAAAAATGAAAATAATATGCTGTTGTCCTATCTCTAGTTATTATATTTAAAGTACATTCAATTGCGTAGGTGCCAGTCAAGCATGTTCCTTAACCCAACCCTAACCCAGTCATGTCTATTTCTTTTTATTTTGACTACAGATTACCAGAAGGGCATTCGAATATAAGCAAACCAGTTAGGTTACAACGTAATGATTGATAAGAGTGGACATCTGGCAGGATCATATATTCGTTTCGAGCTCGTTTGCTGCATTTATTTATGAGGTTGTCTCTTTGTCCACTGTGTCTACATCTTTTGTTTTCCTAGGCTTTGTCTATGTTATAGTTCGTTCTGACTGTGTTGTTTTGTGCAGCTGCTAATAGCGATTTCGTTCCTCTAATCAAGTATCATTTTTCTAACCATGTTCATGTGGCTTCGTGTAGTGTTTCCTTTGCCAGTCTTATAGCTCGTCCATTGTAGTTGACCGTGACATTTTGTTGATAGAATCTTTCAGTTAAATTCAAGTCTTGTGGTATCTTGCTTTGTGAGGTAAAAGTACAGACATGTGACAAAAAGCCCCTCATCCTAATGTTAAGAATGAGTTTTAACGTTATTATTTCAGCACGGTCCGTATTCTGTATCAGTATCAAAATGTATAATTACGTATGAGGGAGAAAGGCACACGCACATACGATATAATGTATTATTACTTATGTTATTATATTATTACATATATTAACATATTACTGCTTATATTAATATATTATAACTTATATAAATATATTATTACATTATTACTTATATAAATATATTATTACTTATATTATTATATTGTAACCTATATATCATGACTACTATTCATGCTATTATTATATTATTGCTTATATTTATATATTATATTATTACTTATATTATTATATTGTAACCTATACTAATATATCATGACTACTATTCATGCTATTATTATATTATTGTATTATTATTTATATTTATAAATTATTACTTATATTAATATATCATTATATTATTACTTATATAAATATATTATTGCTTATATTAATATATTATTATATATATATTAATTTATTCCAATATTATTACTTCTAATATAGTATTACTTATAATTATACATTATTATTTTATTAATTAAATTTATGTATTAATATATTATTACTTTTATAAATATATCTTACTTATATTAATATATTATTACTTATAACCATATATTATTATATTATTACTTACATTATTATATTATTAACATATTAATATTTTATTTCTTGTATTTATGTATTCTTATATTATTATTTATATTAATTTTTATTACTTATATTAATATATTATGATTTATATTAATATATTATTACTTATATTAATTTTTATTCCCTCTATTAATATATTATAATTTAAATTAATATATTATTACTTATATTAATATATCATTATTTTTATTAATATGTTATTATTTATATTAATATATTATTATTTATATTAATATATTATTATTTTTATTAATATATTATTATTTTATTATTATATTATTTTTTATATAAAATGTTATTATTTTTATTGATATATTATTACTTATATTAATATATTATACTGTATATTAATATATTATTATTTATATTAATATATTATTATTTATATTAATATATTATTATTTTATTAATATATTATTATATTATTACTTATATTAATATATTATTATTTATATTAATATATTATTATTTATACTAATATATTATTATTTTTATTTATATATTTTTATTTATATTAATATATTATTATATTATTACGTGTCTTAATGTATTATTTCTAATATTATTAAATTACTACTAATATTAAAATATTAGTATATAATGTTTTATATCATATAATTATTTATATTACTTGTATAATTATATTATTATACATATTACTTAAATAATGACATTATTGATTATATTATTATTACTTAGATTATTATATTTTTTAATTATATTACTTATATTACATTGTTATATATTATTATATTATTACTTATATATTCAGCATAATTGCGTTTACACACCGGTTCTCGTCAGATCATCGAAGTCAAGCAACGTTGAGCCTGGTTAATACCAGATGGGTGATTATGTGCTCTCCGCTAATCTCGGCATTTATTTCCAGTCGTCCTTTACAGACACTTCACTTGCCACTGGTATTTAACAATGTCGACTTAGGAGATGTGTGGTTGAAGATTACGCAACTGCTGCCACAAATTTTCACGCACATGCGCCTTCTTGGGTATCCATAGTTAATGTCTTAAGGAGCCATTAAAATTATTACTTATATTATTATATTATGATTTTTTTTATATATTATGATTTTTTTATTATATAATTATTCATAACGTTTTTATTACTTTTATTACATATATTATCATATTATGACTTATATTATTATTTTAATACTAACAATAGTATTATTAACAAAGATTGCTGATTTCAAAGTCTAATAATCTACAACTGATTTCGTGATTCAGACAAACAGACAGACAGACATCTTTTATGCGCGTATAGATCGTTATGGAATAGAAAAATATGACTTTTCTAAGCGCTGCAGCGATGAATGGTGGGAATCAGGTCTGTTGGGCGCGTGGAGGCTGACTGCTAGACTCGTCGTTGGCACAAGATATCGATTTGATTCCGTTTGTGCTTGTCATATACGTGGAAGGCCGTGAGTCGGTTCGACTGACGAGGAAGAGGCGACCTACTCTGCTGTGTGCACACGTGAACGCACGTGTGTCTTGGTCTGGTGTGTGCGTCGACTTCCCTGGCGCCTGTGCGACTGTGCGACTATGTGCGTGTCTGTGTGTGTGAGGATGCTTTGAGCCGGTGTGGGTGTGCACAGACTAACCACAAAAACTATCCGACTTGATTTGAGCACCAAGACAAACAACCTGTCACAAATACGCACACACATCAAAAAAACAGCGTCGTGACATTTTACGAAGAAACGGTGCGGAATCAGAAGAGATGGTGAAAGAACGAACTTCAGGTGCCATTATTTAGTTCTAATAAAACTAGCCTGGATGACCGGCGTTGCCCGGCTTTTTGGAGGTGCGTGTTGAGCAAAAAAATAAAATAAATAATAATAATAAAAAGTGTTAGTAGGCAGGCAGGCTCGAACGCGTACCGCGAAAGAGCAAATGAATATAAAAAAAACGTTATGTCTTTGCTGTTGCGTCCATAGCCAAACAGGATATGGCGAAGGTTTTAATAAAGGCTAGTCAATCGAAAAGAGTGGATGACTTTCGAAAATATCAGCGAAAAAAGGCGACCCCTCCCTGTAGAAAAGTGCCCAGCTACGGGTGAAAGAATTAATGTTTTTAACCAATTTTTCGATATTTTTTGTCCGAATAGCCGGGCTTTAAAACGATACCGATCTCGTTTAAATCTGTCGAAATTTTTATACATACATGCGTACATACATACATACATACGGTTAAACAGACAGATGAGATTTATATCATAGATGTCTCGGGAAATTTGAGTTATATATTTTTTTATTTCGTAGAAATTATACAAAACAAAAAATTAGGCGCAAGACCACCCAAAAATTGGGAGGGGGGGTCAATGGTCATCCTCGTCTCGGTACCTTTGGTTGGTCTACGCTAATCTTACATAGATTTCTCATTCACCATAATACCGCTAACGGGCCGGGGGCGGGTCATCCTATTTAAGATTCCCCACTATCTATGAATATTGCATATATATATTTATCTTTCTCCCGCCCCAAATTGGGTTACTACTATAAGGGAAAATGCAGGTCCCCCATAAACGGAGCAAAAATTAAAAGTTGCATTTTCCTGGGACAGAACGGATATTTTATTTGGACCTTATCTTTGGTATATACGGTAACATAATGCGTACACACACATACCTCCCATATATATATATATATATATATATATATATATATATATATATATATATATATATATAGAGAGAGAGAGAGAGAGAGAGAGAGAGAGAGAGAGAGAGAGAGAGAGAAAATAAAAAGGAACAAACCGTATTATGTGTTCATTAACGTTTCGTCTTTATTTCGAGACTTCCTCTGGATGAATGAGATTAAGAAACAAAAAATACCAGTACAAAATATTTGAAAATGTTTCACGTGCACAGTGTGACGCAGTTCTAGTTCAGAGAAACGGAAAAAAGACGTTGGAAATTTTTGAATTTCCAACGTCTTTTGACATACACACAGACACACACACACACACACACACACACACATATATATATATATATATATATATATATGTGCATAGATCATCATATAATGATTAGATCACTCTGACTGACGTAAAAAACATTTAAAAATAAAATGTTTAATTTCAACGTTATTTCAAGCTGTTAACGTTAGCCGAATGGATACGGTCTTTACTAATCAAGCCAGAGATGGCTTGTGTTGTCGGGTTCGAACCTATCAACTGGTGTTATTCGTGACACTCTACACTGAAGATTCTCCAAAGTATGAAACACTAGTGTCTGTAGGTATTTAATTATTATAGTATATATATATATATATATATATATATATATATATATATATATATATATATATATATATATATATATATATATAATTGAACTACGTAGGGCAGTGATTACATATGAATGAATAACACAAAGCTCTCATTTAGATAGCTCAATAGTGCAATACTAGAAGTGCCATATATATATTTGTCTCCCTCCCTCTCTCTCCCTCTCTCTCTCTCTCTCTCTCTATATATATATATATATATATATATATATATATATATATATATATATAAATGAACTACGTAGGGCAGTGATTACATATGAATGAATAACACAAAGCTCTCATTTAGATAGCTCAATAGTGCAATACTAGAGGTGCCACGTATTTACTCGTTTTCGGAAAAAATTTTCTTTTATTACCTACAATTTTCAGTCCCTAGTATTGGCATATAAGGATGTAACTGTTCATCCAGTTTTCTAATCAGTTATATTTTTAAACAAACACTGAGGTTTCTTATGAGATATCACTAAGTTTTTTGTTTGTTTCATGAAACTTGTCTATATATTTTTTTTAATTTCCCGATTAGTCAATTTAGTATTTCAATCGAATTGGTGCCCGTTAAGATCCGTCTATTTCTAGTTGTATTTATTTCTTTCTCTTTTTGTATTTTCTGTTATTAAATCAATCAATTGTTCGTCAAACGATGTTTTAGTCTTGGTTTGTTTACAAATATATCTTTTACTGTTCAGTTTTTTTTGTTAACAGTTAATGATTAACGAATTTAAAATGAGCCTCTGTAGTGACAGAGTCTATTCATTTGATTGTGTTGAACATGCAAACATCGGCGCTACTACACCACTGGGACGAAATTTTGTAGTCGATAAATGGAGTTTCAGAACAACAAAGATCAATGGTTTCCACTGATTTTTTGTTCAATTCTAATAATTACAATGTTAGCTTCATAATTATGCAGTCGGAATTAATGAATTATTTAAAAAAAAAAAAAAAAAACCAACTTTAATCGTTTTAGCAGGTGAAAAAATTGCGGCCATCTTGTTTAAATCGAAACGGAAAATTAACTCTCTTTTGAACTCTCCTGTGTCTGACGATCATTTACATCAAATACTATTTATTTTTTTTCTTTAATATATAATTTTCTACCTTATCGATTTTCGTAATTTTTGGATATAATCATCTTAAAAATAAAAAGGAATGCGTAGATGCCATTGTTTTCTTGTGAAATTCAGTATTCCGAAATTTCGTCCTAAAAGTGTAGGGGCGCTTTTAAAACATCTACCACTATTAATCCATGCTTTTTAAATTAAAAAAAAAAAAGCGACAGTTCAAGTCGATATCATATAACAATGATAAAAACAAGTGTTTTATCACGCAAAACCATTTGTTTAAACCGGAAAAATATTCCTTGGCAAATGGAAAAAAAAAAAAACATTCAGCAAGTTTTAATTTACTATCAATTTCCTAGTTATATTGTAAGCGAACAAATTAAATTGATAATTAAAAATTTAGACCATGTTTATAATAATCGGCTAAATATTTAAAAATATATCTAAATGTATTCTCTTGCGAACAAATGCATACGGAATTTCAGTTGAATTAAATAGCTCTCAAAAACACGATACATTGATATATATATATATATATATATATATATATATATATATATATATATATATATCTTATATATATATATCTCTTATATATATATATATATATATATATATATATATATATATATATATATATATATATATATCCTATTAACCATAATAATAGAATAAGATTAATTATTTATTATTATTTATGATACAAAAAAACTGAAAACATTAAAGCTAGTGGTAAGCAATAGACAAATAAATATATATATATATTTCATGATTATATCTATAATATAAAGCTGAATGTGTGTGTGTGTGTGTGTGTGTGTGTGTGTGTGTGTGTGTGTGTGTGTGTGTGTGTGTGTGTGTGTGGTCACGAATAGGCTCCTATATGGTTGACTCTAAAACTGATCACATATATGGTTGACTATTTTTAAAAAACTGATTGCATATAATGATAGAAGATGTATCGAGATACAGGAATGGGTATGTTTGATCTGGTAGAACGGCGGTTCATTAAAATGGTGGGGTCTTCGTTCGCGCTGGTCCACAAAGTATGGAAATAAAAAATTTAAAAATTAAAAAAAAAAACGTTTACAAGTGTTTTTGATATAGATGTACATAAGAATACTTTGATAAGTATGTTTTAATTTGAATAGGGATGGTATAATAAAATTGTTGGGTTTGCATTTGCGCCTGGCCTCCATAGAATGGAATAGTCACAAACATTAATAAAGACTTTTCATATCTATCTGCGTAAGTATACTTTGATAATTATGTTTCTGTTTGAAGAAATATGGTATAATAAAATTATGGGATGTTCGTTCGCGCCTGACCTCCATAGAATGGAAATATGTCACAAAGTGTAACAAGGTTATTTAATATAGATCAACAGAATACTGTGATAAGTGTTTCAGTGTGAACAGGTATGGTATAATAAATTATGGGGTGTATCTATTTTATTTTTACTTTAATCATATTTTGCTTTGGTTTTAATACCCCCAAATACGAACCCTTCTTTTCATAACCTATCATACTTTCATAAATCAGAGTCCATTTCCTGTATGCTGTTTTTGAACGCAGTCAACGACGGGTACTTTTGCTAGTATGTATATATATTTCATAATTATCTATATATTTCATGGCTGTTTTGCACAATGTATCTTTGAGAATAATTCATTTTGAAACTAACTATTATGTCGATGTAACTGCTTAAACACCTTTCTATGCACGTCTCCCATACTAAGTCAGTTTAACAACAACTAAAAGAACATGATTGATCCTTCTTAATGTAGATATATTTTAATCTCTAATATTATATAAAAGAAAACTTTGTTTGTGTTTGAGTTCGTTCCCTATGGACTCGAAAACGGTTGGGCCGATTTTTATCAAAATTTCACACGATTATACTGTTGTGTCTGACAGTGTTTTTAGATAGGTTTTGTATCGAAATGTCTTCGATAAGAATCGATAATCAAAATATTCCGATAAAAAGATGAATAGAGAATTTTTTGCTAAAAGTTAACACCTTACACAGCCTAACTTCACACGTGAATCGTAGAAGTTTTATTACCACACAAACCGAATAGCCAGACATGAAAAAAAAAATCAAAAGTAGGCTCTTTGGTATGACAGGGGCGCGTTCGAAATAAACGTTTCTGTGTAAAGCACAATTGCACCATGGAAGTTGATTTTTTTCATTTTGAACTTAAATTCAAACTATTACCACTGCACAAGCAGTAAAGCCTGGTACATTAAATCAACAGTAGGTTCTTTGATATGACAGAGCGCGTTCAAAATGAATGTTTCTTACTAGACCACAACTGAAGCATGATACTTGATTTTGGCATTTTAAACTTTAATGCAAATCTTTAATATAAAATAATTTTATAAAATCAACAGTAGGTTCTCTACAGTGCAATGTATGTGACATACGATCTATGTATAGACTTAGTCCAGAATGGATTATGAACTAAGTCACTGAGGAGAGGCATGTGAAGCTTTCTCCCGGTGCACTACAGCGTGTTCCCAACTAGAGCAGTCAATCAATCGATTTGATTGAAAAATAGGCGATTTAACCGATATCGGCGACAAAAAAAAAATATGGGAGTGTAAAATATTCGTTGATAATCAGTCACTCCCAGGCAACGTCAGGTCTCCTTGCTAATTTATAATATAAAAACAATATACCACGATACAAACATCAAAAGTTAAAAATAATTACGGAATTTATATTAAAACGAAACACTTGACAATCAATAACAGCAATTACGAAAATAGTCCCAAAATGTTAATTGCCTGGCGTAGTAATTAACATTAATAAATTCTTAACCATTAAACAATATTCTATTTAACTTTTTTTAATATATGTACGCGCATTGCACGTAATCACGTTCGAATGTAAAACTTCGTAACATCTGTTTTTTAGATACTACACTTAAATTTATTGTTCTCTCTCAGTGGAGGAGAAATCCTTCACGACTGAGAGAAATTTTTTTTTTTTCTCCACATTAAAAAAAACGACCCTGGTTTCTAACTGCCCCGTAGGGAGGCATTGTAAATAGGAACTTAAATAGTATAAAACTATAGTTATAAATATCTTTATAGTATTCCGCTTCACTATAAGCAGACACGCAAAACTGTTTTGTTTGTGGAATTAATTTTACCATTCCTGAAACGGGAATTCCAACACATCAACAACATATGTCTTGGGACGGGAGGATTCTAACACACACACACACACACACACACACACACACACACACACACATATATATATATATATATATATATATATATATATATATATATATATATATATATATATTGATTGTTGGAGAGCTATTGGCTACACATTAGCCAAAACCATCCATGGATGGTTTTTGGCCTGATGAGGTGATTTTCCCTGCTAGGGGGTCATTGAAACACGTTTGCTAATGTTTTTTTTTTTTGTTTTTTTTTACATTTTCACCCCAAACAAGGCACATTGCCACTTTGGTGTAGGGGGCTACTATCAAGGGAAACATCTACTGGGGTACTATGTAGGGATTAGGGCAGCGAGATGTTGGTTCACGTTGCACTTGAACTTATGCATGTCAGTACAGTTGGGGAAGCAGTGACCTGGAATGGAATTCCAAAGTCTAGCAGTTCTTGGGGAAGAAACTACTGGAGTAGAAAGATCTTTTACATCTAGTGATCTCTACTGTGTGGGGTGGGATTTTGCAGCTTGTCGGGTCTAGCTCTCCAACAATCAATATATTGCTCTGTTTCATACATTGAGCACTCTTTGGAATGACATATTGTGTTGCTGTTATGAGTTACTGAAAAATTCTACCAACAGTATAATATATATATATATATATATATATATATATATATATATATATATATATATATATATATATATATAAATACATCCCGGTTTCTAGAGGTGAAAAAAACAAAACATACTAGAGTGCTCAATACCGAAGTAGGGCAAGATAATCTTTTTGTTTGTTCTACATAGGCATTTATATGTCACTACAAATTCATTAGCATGTTTCGGTCAGCCAGTTACAACTAACTGGAGACCTCTTCAGACGATACTGTATATTTAAAATACTTTTTCTAATTCTTATTAAAATCCAAAACACTATTTTGATTCTAGAAAGATTCTAGAAGATTTAAGACTTAAAGGGTCTTACGACGATATTGAAATTAAGGGAATTATTTTTAATTGGTATAAATTTACAATCGAACTTTTGCGCAAACTTTAAATATGTGAATTTCAATTTTTACCAAAAGCCGGTCAGAGGCTTACTTGGTCAAAAACGTGATGAGACGACAACAACTATGGAAGACAGTAATTGTCGAGGATGCAGTTAGGAGATTCGAAGTACCACCTGATGAAGGCCAGAGGAATAGTTGACCGAAACGTCGTGAAACAACAACTAAGAAAGATGAGAATAATAGTCCGCAATAGATAAATTAATAAATAATACTCATCTCAATAATGAATTCCAATCAAAATAATATATATACCATTCGGTACGGACCCGACCATGGAAGATCAGATAATAAACGTGGATTTATAAGACCAAAAAATCCAACCTTGAGGGGGACGTGGCGCAGTGGATAAAGGCGTTGAATCTCTACGGTTCCAGATGAGAATTGTCTGAAGATAGCGGTTTCAATCCCACTCCAATCCGGCCAGAGGCTTACTTGGCCAAAAACGGGGTGAGACGGCAAAAACTATGGAAGGGAGTAATTGCTGGGAATGCAGTTAAGATTCGGAGTTTCTATCCCGTTGCGGTTTACAACCTGACGAAGATCAGAGAAATTGTTGGCCGAAACGTCGTGAAACAGCAACTAAAAAGATGAGGCTAATAGTCCGCAATAAATAAATGAATACACAATGAACTATATTCAACTATCAGTTTCGCATAAAGCACACATTCTAAGTGAATATGCTGTAAGATTTCTTCGTTTTTGTTATAAGCTAAAAAGTCTAGCAAACAAACATGCGTAACATTATAACGATAAAGATATGTTTACATGTTCATTCATCGAAGATTCTTTCACACGTGTGAGATTTGATTTATAATCAATAGACACAAATTGAACAAGATTACCTAAATTTGAATTTCTTTTCAAGACGCTTTCAGCTTCAGACTTGTTGGATCCAAATTAGAACAAGTATTCAAGAAAAAAGGTTCAGAATTATTATTTCTGGGTTTTGATTTTCCCCAAGCGGACGTAATCGACGTGGTTTCCATTTTGCCAAGTTTATTATTTATTATTGGCAACAAGGACTAAATTATCAGAAATTCTATTGATAACGTCCGGCCTTGTATCATATATTTTGGTT
>NC_136519.1:73038260-73055760 GCF_053919585.1 Euprymna scolopes
ATGTGTATGTTTGATCTGACAGAACGGTGGTTCATTAAAATTGTGGGGTCTGCGTTCGTTCCTGGTCCACAAAGTATGGAAATAAAGAATTTGAAAATAAAAGAAAACGTTTACAAGTGTTTTTGATATAGATGTACATAATACTTTGATAAGTATGTTTTAACTTAAATAGGGATGGTATAATAAAATTGTGTGGTCTGCGTTCGCGCCTGGCCACCATAGAAAGGAAATAGGCACAAACATTAATAAAGACTTTTCATATGTATCTGCGTAAGTATACTTTGATAATTATGTTTCAGTTTGAAGAAATATGGTATAATAAAATTATGGGGTGTTTGTTCGCGCCTGACCTTCATAGAATGGAAATATGTCACAAAGTTTAACAAGGTGTTTTAATATAGATCCACAGAATATTGTGATAAGTGTTTCAGTGTGAACAGGTATGGTATAATAAATTATGGGGTTTATCTATTTTATTTTTACTTTCATCATATTTTGCTTTGGTTTTAATACCCCCACATTCGAAGCTATCTCTTTACAACCCTTCCTTTTCATAACCTATCCTACTTTTATTAATCAGAGTCCATTTTCTGTAGGCTGTTTTTGAACCCAGTCAACGATGTGTACTTTTGCTAGTATGTATATATATATATATATATATATATATATATATATACATATATATATATATATACATATATATATATATATATATATATATATATATATATATATATATATATGGACCTCCTCCGTGGAAATTTAGTTTCTTTCAAATTTTATGCATTTTCAGAATAAATATTACACATTAATTGGAAATATTCCCTAAATTTCAGTTTCTTTGGAGTATTTGAAAGTTTTTAATTTAAAAAGTCAGATATTTCATATTTAATTTGAATTTAAACCATAGAAATCAATTAATCAAGATTTCCTGAATTGAAACATCTTCCTTTTTTCACGAGGTAGTCACCACTTATCAGGGCCGGAAGGCCACTTGAGGATAAGGGTTAAGAATGTAAGGTGCTAGCATAGTAATCATTAATGTTCCATAGGCGGGAAGCACTAGATAGAAACTTTGTTCATGGAATCTCCATTAAGATTGAGGTACAGATAGAGAGTGAGGAAAATTGTTGATAGTGGTTGTAGCTAGTCGAGTGATAGTGGTTGTAGCTAGTCGAAAATTTGGCAATGGGGAAATCATAGATTGGAGCCCAAAGACCTTTAAAGCTTAATATTTAAATTTTAAACATTTTACAGAATATGAATATATATATATATATATATATATATATATATATATATATATATAAACACACGCACATATATATTTATATAATACAGCTGAACCTCTGTGTGTGTGTGTGTGTGTGTGTGTGTGTGTGTGTGTGTGTGTGTGTGCCCGAATAACTCCTGTATGGTTGATTATTATACAAAACTGACCACATACAATGATAGAAGGGGTATCGAGAATCAAAAATGGGTATGTTACATTTTGACCAGAAGTAGATTATTAAAAATATGGGGTCTGCATACACGCCCAATCCGCAAAGAATGGAAATAAAAAAAACTAAAAAACATTTACAAACGTTTTTGATATAGATGCGCATAAAAATACTTTGACAAGTATGTTTCAGTTTGAACAAGGATGGTATATAAAAATTGTGAAGTCTGCATTTGTGCCTGACATCCATAGAATTAAAATATGCTACAAATTATAAGAAAAGCTTCCGATATCGATTTGCGTAAGTATATTTTTATAATTATGTTTCTGTTTCAAGAAATATGGTATGATAAAATTATGGAATCTGCGTTCGCGTCTGATCTCCATAGAATGGAAATACGTCACAAAGCTTAAATACTTTTTTTTTCTATTTTCAATATAGATTCACTTAAGATTATTGTGATAACCGTGTTTGTTTGAATATGTGTGGTATAATAAAATTATGGGGTCTATCTGGATCTCATAGAATGGATTAAAAATTTTTTTACTAAAATATAGTTTAGGAAAAATAAGCTGTTTGTGAGTAATGTTGAAATCAATTTAGATTACCGAAATAGAATTTGACCAATATTTAAATAATTTATATAATATAGCTCTGTGTGTGTGTGTGTGTGTGTGTGTGTGTGTGTGTGTGTGTGTGTGTGTGTGTGTGTGTGTGCACAAATAGGCTCGTATATGGTTGACCATTATACAAAACTGACCACATACAATGATAGAAGGGGTATCGAGAATCAAAAATGGGTGTGTTACATTTTGAACAGTGGTAGTGCATTAAAGTTGGGGGGAAGGGGGTCTGCGTACGCGCCTGGCCCCCAAAGTATGGAAATAAAAATATTAAAAAACCCTAACCCTAACCCTAACAATTTTACAATGGTTTTTGATATAGATGCGTAGAAGAATACTTTCCTAAGCATGTTTCAGATGGTATAATAAAAATTGTGGGGTCTGCGTTCGCGCGTAGCCTCTATACAATAGAAATATTCTACAAACTTTAATAGGGGCTTTTGATATCTATCCGCGTAAGTATACCTTGGTCATTATAGTTCAGTTTGAAGAAATATGTTATAATAAAATTATGGGGTCTGCGATCGCGCCTGACCTCCATAGAATGAAAATATGTCAGAAAATTTAACAAAGTTTTTTTTTTTATATAGAGCCACATAATAATACTGTAATGAACGTGTTTCAGTTTGAACAGGTGTGATATAAAAAAAAATGTTGAGTCTATCTGGCTTTTATAGAATGGTTTTTATTTTTTTTTTTTTTTACTATAATATAGTTTAAGAAAAATAAGTTATTTGCGAGTAATGTCGATACCAATTTAGGTGACCGAAATAGGATTTGACCATTATTTAAATAATTTATTATAAAATGGAATGGTTAAACTATTTTATATTATTTTATCTGTGTGTGTGTTCTTGTCCTCTTTAAGTAACTGATTTTTTTTAATACCAAAGTTACTTAACGGTTTTTAGTTTAACTCTTCCATTTTTATTATAAATGATTAAAGTATTGGTCAAATCCTATTTCAGTCATCTAAATTGGTTTCGACAATACTCCCGTAAAAATTATTTTACTTAAACTATATTTTAGAAAAAAAAAATTTTTTTAGATAGCAATTCATTTGATATTATTGAATAAATAAAATAATTAAATAATGAGGTAGATATAGTACGCTAAAGTATAAATTTTATAAAGTATAAATGAAGATTGTGAGAGGCAAGAATTACCTCAGTCGAAAAGGATTTGTTATCCACTGAACGACAAGGAAAGAGCAGATACTGATTTTTTCAATTTTTCATTGAAAAATAAAATTAAAATTCTTTCTTTTTTTTTCATGATAGATACTACACTTAGAATTATTTATTAACAAATAAAACAAATTTTATTTACAAATATTTTTTAAATAATTTCTTGAAATTTTCAAACGCAAAAAATTTAATTTCTTTACTTTTCGCAGACATTTTTATAGTTTGATTGGTCGAATTAAAATTACCGATTGTGATCGGAACAACTGGTCTAATGAAATAAAAAAAAATCTTAAGAAATGCGTAGAAACAACCAAACTATAGCGAAGTAGATAACAGCTATAAAAAGAACAATGTCTATTCTTAAAAGAGCCCTCGTATATAAATTCAAATCGTAATGAAATCAAGTTTTAGCTCCATGAGGAGTTAGCTCCCTTGATCTTTTAAAACCAACAGAGGTACAAAAAAGTAAAAATAAAAACTAAAATAAAATAAATTAAAAAAAAAAAATAAATAAAAAATAGAAAAAAATCGTGTTATAGTCCTTTCATTACATCTCACTTGACCCAATCAGTTTGGAAATACCACAAAACATGTTTCATGCATGGATTTTTATGCGAAAATGTATATATGTATGTAAAGGGCGAATGAACTCTTTTTCTGGGTCAACGGCCAACTAGCACCGTGTATATTTGTGTGTGTGTGTATATGTGTATTGGGGTAGAGAGGGCTCCCGTAAGCCGTGGTGAAGACAACCTTTCTAGGAGAAGCAAATCTCTGATTTAAAAAACCATAAAGCGGAAGACCAGTACCCGTATTAAGCTGGTCTGCAGTTTAATTTGTTGCTGGCTATCTAGCTCTTGCTTGTTGCTGGATCTCAACATTTTGAACCGAGAGAGAGACTTAGCTGTCGTACAAAGCTAAGACTCTGTAACATCATATTTGTATAGATACGCCCTCAGACATTTGGGCTCATGGATTTTAAATGTCTGAGGGAGTGGCACTCGTCTGACGGTTTTCGGTATAAACAAAAAGCGAAACTCGACTCTAATCACAGGCCCAGAGCCAGTGGTCTCTAGAGAGCTACGTAACGTTTGGTCAATGTCGACTTTGTCATATTAGACGGTAGCTTTCGAGACGAGGAAGCGGGTTTTTAAAAACAAACAACCCGATTTATTGACCTCATTAAAAACTGTCCCGCACAAAATGCTAACTGCTGAATAGCTATCGCCGTCACGTCAATCAAAAACGAGCGCCTGTTTTTTTTTCACACTTTACTATTTTCCAACTGCGCGTCGTCAAGGCTTTTTTTTTCACGGGCACCTGTTTTTTTTTCACACGCACCTACAAACACCCGGACAACGTCGGGTACCCCTCGCTAGTTTTATGATAAGAGATAATTCCTTCAATTATCTTCACAGAAATCAAAATCTCTTCTATCACTTTGCAGTTTATAGGTCTGCAAAATTTGAAGCAGAAAGACATTTATATATCCAAACTCATTAAACCAAGTTAAGAGTAAATTCCTACATTCATCTCAAAGATCATATAAATAACTATATACGTCAGATATACATATTACTTTTTAGTTTTACATGTAGTTTACGATATATGCAGGAAAGACTTAATGTGCAACGACTTATGTTTATTACATTCACTTCAAATCCAAAGTAGAAGGAAATTCAAGATGAACTTCTCCCTGGACAAACCAGAGGCCAAAGTGAAGATAATCAAAGTGATGACTCTGATAAACAAATCAGAAATCGTTGGCCCACTACGATGCTACCTGTACAATTAAGTAGCAATAAAAAGCTTGCTTTATGCGCATATATTATTTTGGCTTACCAGAAAAATCAACTCCAATCAAATTGATTCCATTATATCAGCTGAGTTATCTGATACACAAACTGGTCCAGCCTTATTCGAAATAGTAAAGAGTCACACGGCGCATAGACCTTGTAGTAATATCTATAGAAATTCACCTTGTATGGTTGATGTCCAATGTACAAAAGATATCCTAAAAACTTTCTACTTGAAACTCAGTTTAATGAGAATGGTTATTAGGTTTATATAAGAAGATCGCCTGAAGATGGTGGCTTTAAAACTGTGGTTGGTAGCCATGAAGATGACAATAGGTGGATTGCATCTTACTCTTCCTTACTTTCAAAGACATGAAATGCTCACATAAATGTTATATTTTGCAATTCCGTAAAATCTATCAAATATGTTTGCAAATAAAAAGGGATCTGATGAAGCCATGTTTTCCTTAAAAAAAAATGTTATTTTTTTTTACACAGTGATCACCACTTATCAAGGCCCGGAAGCCACTCAGGGATAAGGGTTATTGCAAGTACATTACGTTAGTGTGGAGATTTGATGAAGTGTTTACTTAAGGGGGGCGGTTCATTAGGAATTTGTTAACGTTGGACTTGAACACATCCAAGTTGTAGTCCGGTGGGAAGCAGGCAGACGGAACAGAGTTCCACAGGCGTGCAGTTCTAAGAAAGAAGCTTTGTTCATGGAATCCGCGTTTTGATTTAGGCACAGATATAGAGTGGGGGAAATTTTTCACGGTGGATTCAGCTAGACGGGTGTTTTTCGTGAAAGATTGGCGAGGGGGGGACCAGAGATTGGAGTTCAGACGAGCACCTGCCATGGAAATAACGATAAAACAAGGATAGGCTCGCAACGTCTCTTCTGTGGGAGAGAGGTTGCAGGGTAGAGAAAAGGACATCCCCCACTAAGCCACGAAGTCTATTTTGAACTCTGTCAAGACAGGATAGGCTGTTTTTAGCAGCTCCTGCCCAGATATGGCAACAGTATTCCATCCTTGGACGTACTTGATATTAACTTGGTAGATATATCGGCACTAATTAAGCATTTTAGCGTATTTTAGGGTTTTATATTCATGAAAGGCACCCTCCAATCCAACAGCTTGCAGTTCATCTCGAAAAGTGTCACAGGGTTTATTTCACAAACAAAGATGTTGGCCAAGTTGTATTAAATTAACATGACAGAACTGCATTTTTAAATTGAATGAACGAGATTATTTTGCAAAAAAAAAACTCTGATTTATAATCAGGTTTGATCTTATTACACATGAAGTAACAACACATACAGAGGAACAAATGAGGATTTAATCTTTAGGGTCATCTGGGGGTAAAAATTTACACTTCGATTGGAAGAGTTTACTTTGTGCACCCACGCAACCATGAATGTTTCTTTTTTGAGACTCCTTCGTCATGAAATAAGTAAACACTGGCTCCTTTATTTTGCACAATTTGCAAATACACCCAGCCTCCTCAACCCATTCGACAACAGACGGTCCAGCAGTAGATCCATCAAATTTCGGTATTAAACTAATGTCAAATTTGCCCATTTTATTTTTTAAGTCACCGCTTATCAAAGTCACTTGACATTGAAAATAAAATAAAGACGCCGAAATAGCTTATAAAATGAAAGGGAAAAAGCAAACAAATAAATGGCAGTGTCAAACCGTCCTCTTAAGACCTTTTCGATCTCGATTGCGAAGACTGGCCTGATGCGGAAAAAATTCGACTATTTTTACAAATGTTAGAAACTGTTGAACACAGCAAACTCGCGAAATACATCCTACCTAAAAAATACTGATCTGATCTTCGCGGAAATCGTTAAGTTACTATTCAAACTTTCCAGTCGTAATACTTCACGGTTCCGAAAAAGGTGGAAATGTTTTAATTTGGCTACGCGAGACGATGAAGATTATTTAACATTCGCATCAGTCATAATTTAGTGGAATTGTCATCGGATGAATTTGAATTTAAATTTAAATTTGAATTTAAATTTAAATTTAAATACCTCATTTTCGCTCAGTGAAACTCGAAGGCTAACCCACTCTTAGTTTACCAAAACTTGCGGAGGATTGCCAAACAGTGGTAAATGTGATAAGCGATTCTAAAAACACAGATGAATATAGTGTAGTATATGCTAGAAAAGTAAAGTAAAAATCTAAAGAATAGAAAAATGTCCAACCATATTTTTAATATAAATGGAATAAAATACTTCCCTGAAAAGGAGAGAAAAATATAAATACCCACTTGGAAGATTGTGGATTTATAAGACCAAAAAATCCAACCTTGATCGCCCTTTTGGGGCCGTGGCGTAGTGGATAGAGGTGCAGGAATATCCAAGATTCTAAGTGAGTATTGTCTGGAGGTAGCGGTTTCAATCTCACCCAAAGTTGGTCAGGGAATTTGTTGACCAAACCGTGGTGAGATAACAACAACTACTGAAAGCAGTAATTGCTGTGGATGTATTTGGAGGATTCGGCATTTCTATCCCGTTGCGGTTTACCTGATGAAGGCCAGAGAATAATTGGCCGAAACGTCGTAGAAAACAACAATTAGAAGATGAGGATAATAGTCCAAACAATTTAAAAAAAAAAAATTTCCCAAATAATTTCAAAAATGAATTCCATGAATACCCACATTTTTAAAACCAGGAAAAAAAAAAAGAAATTACGCCTGAAACCAAATAACCGATGGAAATCCTTTTATCTTGTACGGAATAAAACTTGTTAAAATTGAGTCAAGCTTGGTCATAAAGGTTCGCATTATAGAAGCAAGAGAAAAGAAAAATAGAATTGCATATACAAGATCCAAAGAAACGTCAGACAAAAATTCGCAAGTGCGTAATGGTGAAATTTTTTTTAAAACAACAGTTAAAATATAGTTGATCACTGGGTCCGATCTTTCCATGGTAAATATTCCGTACGTAGAAGAGAATTTACAAACTGACTTTGCAGAAAATACAGAACTCACTGGCAATGAAATTATTTTTATTGGTGAATTATTTTTACCAAGAACTTAAACAGTACAATTTAAAAACTTAAAAGTTTTCGTACAAAAAAAAAATCCCCAGAATTAATTCGGGACGGACGTGATGAACAGTTTTAACTTAAATTTAAATACTGGAGAACTTTTAAATCATCGGCATTGGATGCCGAGGATTTAAAAGCTAAATTAAAACAAAACATTCCCGGAGTTTTTTTTTGGGGGGGGTGTCAGATATATTAGGCAGATGCACTAAAATGAAAGCCAGATTCGACGTAAAAGAAAACGCACGAATCATTTGAGAAAAGAAGAGCAAGCGAGAAATGTTCTATTCACGATATTGGACAAAATACACGAAGAACTAGACCGATTAGAGAATACAAGTATCTTATCAAGGATTGAGTTGTGCGAATGAGTAGTGTTGACTGTTCATAAAAAATCTAAGGAAATACACGTCTGCGTCGATTCTTCTATAGGATTGCATGCAGCATTAAAAGACGTCTGTTATCCCCTCCACGTTCCGGAAGAGGTATTTACCAAACTCAACAGAGAAAATATTCTCAACAGTCGACTAAACAATGCGTATTTACAAATCTTAGTAGAAAAAGAAAGATCAAAACTTCTGGGGTTTATACAAATTCGAAAGGCTTGTGTTCGTTATCAACATCGCACCGGTCATTTTCCAACAAATCATTGACACCACGCTGTGCGATTTTGACTTTGCAACTGCTTACTTGAACGAAATCATAATAACTCGTGAATCTTCAGAACATCATTGAAAACATATGCATAGGGTTTCGAAAGAATCCATGAATACGGATTAAAGGTGAAGGAATCGACGTGCGATTTATTCACGCATGAGCTTAGATATCTCGGTCATGTTATTAATGAAAATGGAAGACGGACTAAGGAACACACTCTTGAAATATCAGTAAATATGTGTTTATTAACGTTTGTAACCTTCGACTTTCTCCAGGTGTATCTTGTCGATCTCGGGAATCTGTATGGAATTTAGAACAGAATCCCTATTTAATCCACGATACACAAGGATTTATAGCGTAACGGATGAAGCTATGAAGTCATAATGAATTTTAAGTGACAGTCTCCTGGGGTTTAATGTTCAATTCTCACATATACATAGGGGTTTCGAAATAATTCTTGGATGCGGATTTTAGTCAATCATGCATCCATTAGAGACATGTCGGCCTCTTCGATGTTTCCGCTGCCAACTACTACCAGGCTTTATCAAGAATATGCACAACATACACGCCCTGATGGACGAATTATTAAAGAAATAAATAGTCTTAAAACTGGTCTTCCGATATTTAAAAAAAATTTTTTTTTTTAATTTCAGACGCAAACAAATAGAATTTCTTTATTTTTCGCAGATATTTTTATAGTTTGACCGAATAATAATTTATTTTTTAACTAAAATATTTTTAATGAGTTTAATTAACCAAGTTGCGTTTAAAAAAGATCAAATATACTTAAATATGAAATCTTTTTCTGACACACTACGATCCAAAGTCGCTTCACGAACGCTGTTACTTGTCGAGAGACAATATCCACAAAGTGAAACAGAATCTCTAAGTATCATTTTCGCCATATCTAAATGCCATCTATGGCAGACTTTTCACGCTGCAAACCGATCACAAGCCTTTACTTATGATTTTCAGAACAAAGAAAGGATTACTAGCGAACACTGCCAACAGTTTACTAAATAGGGAACCATCCTTTGAAATTATAATTTTAAACTGGAATATCTGCCATCGAAAAAAAATTGGCAAGCGGATGGCTTATCAAGATTAATACCTAAAGAAAAAGAACCTGTCGAGGATATTTTAATAGTTGAACTTCGCATCGACTACGAAATTAAAACAATGATTTTTAACACAGTTAGAGAGCTGCTAGTAAAATTGCCAGAAATCAAAAGAAAATCGCAAAAGGACGATTTTCTTTGCGACATTAAACGATCGCTATGAAGTATAAAAATGTTTCAGGTGTATTTTAATTATGCAACGAGGACCTGTTATATAGAAAAAGGGTAGTAATTCCTAAAATCTCTGTAAAAAAGATTCCGCGGGATTTCCACATGGGAAACTCCGGGGAAAATGAATGAAAATCTTAATGAGAAGCTATGTTATTTAATTAATTGGAGTACATTATTGAGATGAGTGATTTGTTATATTTATTCGTTTATTTGAGGACTCATCTTTTTTAATTGTTGTTTCACGACGTTTCGGACAACTATCACTTAAAGACGAGGATAATAGTCCGTAATAAATAAATGAATAAATAATACAAATTACTCACCGTCATAAGAATTCCAATTAATTAAATAATATATACCATTTGGTACGGGCCCGACCATGGAAGATCAGATAATAAATAAACGTTGATTTATAAGATCAAAAAAATCCCACCTTGATCGTCCTTCGAGGTCCATGACGCAGAGGATAGGGACGTTGGAAAAAGGTTGATGTGCCACTGTAGGCCGGCTTTGACCGCATGCATAAAACCTGGATACACAAGACACGAATGTATAGCTTTGAAATATTTTTAATTAATTATCATAGAACCTACATTTATTTAATTGTTTTACAACTTTTTTTTTTTAATAGTGGTCACCACTTATCAAGGCCCGGAAGCCACTCAGGGATAAGGGTTATTGCAAGTACATTACGTTAGTGTGGAGATTTGATGAAGTGTTTACTTAAGGGGATGGTTCATTAGGAATTTGTTAATGTTGGACTTGAACACATCCAAGTAGTAGTCAGGTGGGAAGCAGGCAGACGGAAAAGAGTTCCACAGGCTTGCAGTTCTAAGAAAGAAGCTTTGTTCATGGAATCCACGTTTTGATTTAGGCACAGATAAAGAGTGGGGCAAATTTTTCACAGTGGATTCAGCTAGACGGGTGTTTTTCGTGAAAGATTGGCGAGGGAGGACCAGAGATTGGAGTTCAGACGAGCACCTGCCATGGAAATAACGATAAAACAAGGAAACAACTATTTTATGATACATGTTACATTGCTTATATATTAGTTATTTGGAATTCATTATTGAGATGCGTATTATTTATATTAATTTATTTATTCTCATCTTTATTAGTTGTTGTTTCACGACGTTTCGGCCAACTATTCCGTGGCGTGAATCTCTATGGTTCCAGATGCGGTTTCAATCCTACCCAAAGTCAGCGAGAGGCTTATTTGGCCAAAATGTGGTGAGAGGACATCAGCTGTGGATGGTGAAAATTGCTGCAGTTATGAGAGTCGCAAATGACGCAAAACCCGGACACTCTGACGATGCTCTCATCCGTTGAAACCATTTTCGCACGGAAGATGAGATCGGTTTTTTGATAAACTCCTTCAGAAACAAACAAAATTGCAAATATCCCACATACGTCCCCAGAAGACGTTTTTACCGTGGAGAGATTTATTTTTAAGTTTTAAAAACAATGCTTCATTTGGGAAAGTACGATTAACAAGAGGATTGGCGATATGATGTATATTATAAAAGGCCCGAGACGTACTCATAAACCCTATCAAAACAAGCTTTAAAAAAAAACGTTGCTCAAGGGACTCTAGTGACACATTACCCGCAGAGTAAGAGACGATCGATGCCATTTCTGAGACTTTCGATCTCAAACTACCCCAACCAACATTAAAACAGCGACGATCGGGCACAAAGAGAAAACTCACCGACCAGAAAGCGGAAAAGATAGTAAGACCTTTTTACGGCGCGAAACGAGTTGAGAGAGGACGGTATCGTGAGAACTCACCCATACATAATATATGAATTCTAACACAATAAATATACCGGGAGGTACCACTCAAGAGAGTCACTCATAGTACACCGTATTGGCGCTAAGTACTACACCCCTCGTTCTGTATTTATTATGGTTTGTTGTGAATACAAATACCTTTTTCTAAACTATATTCGTGTCTGAGTCTTGCATTATACCCTTTCCGGGCCACGACGATTAAATATTTAATTTTTAAGGTTGGTCGATAACCGTTGAATTGTGAATGTTGACAAATACAAACAATTCTTGTAACGGCGGCGTTATATTTTAACAGTCCCAACACGTTGTAGACTCCGACGCAAGGAAAAAAATAAGGAAAAATATACCGCACATTATTTTTTAACAAAAACTTTTATATCTGGTATAACAATGCATTTTTCTACAGGATGGAATGATAAAATTATCGCCTTACAAAAACGACATAATTTCATTTCCGTTTGATGACAACCGTTTTTGTTGTTTTTTGTTTTTTTTGGTGGGGGGGGGGATCAGACCATATACTTTACTAGTTGACCAGTTGTGTACAAATCCCAAGAGTAATAGGGATCTTCTATCATGTCTGAAAGTGACATAATGTTTAACGTGCAAGATCGGAAATTGCTCTACCGATCCAAGTTATGACAACGTGACCTTTGCCAGCACCCGCCAAATGCATCGCTGGAATGCCACAAATAACAAGGGTGTGCCTAGAATGATGACAGCAAAGTTTCCAGTTACAGTTATGGTCTTTGGTGTGGTTTCAAGTGAGGGTCACATCATGCCACCTCACATCTTCAAAATCGACTTAAAAGTGTACCTTAATGTCCTGAAGAGCATGGCGATCCGCTGGTGCAATCAGATGGCCGCTAGCAGACTCTGGGTGTGGCAACAGGACTCGGTGTCGGTCCACAAGTCCAAAGAGACCGAGGCTTGGATTCAGAAGGAGTGTTATGACTTTGTATCCTTCTATCACTGGCCCTCTCCCCCACCCCAATCTGAACCCGCTGAACTATTTCGTTTATTCATACGTCGAAAACATCACCAACATGACCTCTCACAACACCAAAGCCAGCCTGATCACCGCCATCCGCCGAGTATTTACCGACCTCCCTCCGACGCTTGTGAAAAAGACATGCTTCTTGTTCCGGACCCGTAGTGAAGCGGTGATTGAGGTTAAAGGCGGCTACATTGAATAGATGTCAGCTCTGCTACATAATCAAGTTATGGGAATTGATTTTTGTCAATAAAAGTTTCACAATAAAGTTGTTTTGTTTTCTTTAGGGCGACAACTTTATCGTTCCACCGTGAAGATTTAATATCTCTTTCGCCGGCCGTGTGTGACTTTTCGTCTCGGTTGTGACGTAACTCGCACGTCTGGAACACGTGTTTCTCTCGTCACGTCTTGAACACCTTTCTTTGAACACTCAATGCTTTTTCGTCCTGGTCCTCGCCACGTGTGTCTTTTTATTGTCTCTTCTGTGACGTCACGCAGCCGGCTTGGTTATTTGCATAGGTTATACACTGCTGCTAACAGCGCCAGCAGCTCTCTAACATTTCCATAAAAATTCCTAAAAAAAAGATTTTTTTTTTTTAAATTCAAATATCGTGTGAATAAATTACGGTGGGATCTATAGCATCACAAATCACGGATGTGACTGCTAGGGGGTGGTAAGACACGTGACAATGTGTTCAATTAACGTCGTTTCACTCGCAATTCTTCAGAACTTGCGCAGGTGATATGAATTTCGTAAGAAATCGATAAATAATAATATGAAAAACGAAAGAAAAAGACATTTATCATTAAGAAGTGCACCTTTTTAAGATGATGTTGAAAACAAAATTCGGAGGTTCCTTTAAAATAAACATTTGTTAATACTAGATTCGTGTAATCTTGTGTGATACTTATTACATATGTGCACAGAGGCGTACACACAGAAACACACACACACACACACACACACTTTCGTCTATATATATATATATATATATATATATATATATATATATATATATATATATATATATATATATAAATACGTATTATACACATTTGAAACCAAAACAACGCATTATTACAAAATAAAAAGACATTTATTTTGTTTGAAATTTATATTGAAATTCATAAATATATTTCGAAGGAAACCTTCATCTTCAGTGTGTCTTTCTTTCTTTTTACTTGGTCTTTTTTTTTTTTTGGCATGTTGTTCTTGGAGCAGAGAATCAGCAAGTAGTATATATATATATATATATATATATATATATATATATATATATATATATATATATTTCTTGCTTTAAAATTATTTTGAAATTCATAAATATATTCCGAGGCAAAGCTTCATCATCAGTATGTCGTTCTTTTTTCTTTTTTTTTTTTTTTTGTCATGTTGTTGCTGGGGCAGAGAATCAGAAAGTAGAAGTCCGTTTCTTTTTTTTTTTTTACAGTAGTTTTTTTCTTTTTTTTATCTCGGAACGGTGCGTTAGCTATATATATATATATATATATATATATATATATATATATATATATATATATATATATATATATATATGAGCAAACAGTAAATAAAATATTTTAAAAAACACTTTGAAATGAGTTAAAAACATATTTAATCTGAAAAGGAAACACTAGATAAATGGATAGTCCTTAATCCGCGGAGTTTCGAAGAAATACTTTCCTTCTCATCAGAGGGTAGGAATTAGCAAAATGCGGGATCGGATTTTGCAAGCAGAAGTATTTGATGAAACAGCAAGTAAGTCTTGAAAAAAAAGTGAAGCAGAGGGAATATGGTAAAGAAAAAGGTGATTACACACGAATGGATAGTCTGGTGGAAGATATATATATATATATATATATATATATATATGTATATATATATATATATGTAGAAATATGTATATATCTGTAGAAATATATATATATTTCTGTAGAAATATATATATATTTCTGTAGAAATATATTTTCTTAAATATATACAAATCCTGATTTAAGAAGCTAAATGTTATTACAGAGCAATATAATGAATAAATGACAAAAAAACAATATTCCAAAATTCATAATGTTGACCATCTTATAATTTATTCATTTAATTCAGTTGACATTTACAATTCTTGACAGTATCTGTTTCGTAGCGCAAAAATCAATCAGTGAATCTATTATGCCCTTAATTCATCAGAAGAAATAGCAACACTCAATACATCAAACGGAAAGAAACTATATATATGTATATATATATATATATATATATATATATATATATTTATATATATAAAATAAAATTAAAATTAAATTTACCAAAATTATCCAAGATGGTAAAATTAAAGTATATTATAAATATTAAAGAATTAATATTTATAAAGTTATCTCACCAGACTATCCATTCATATGTAATCACCCTTTTCTTCACCATATTCCCTCTGCTTCACTTTTTTTTGTTATCAAGTAAGATCTTTGACTTACTTGTTGTTTCATCAAATACTTTTGCATGCAAAATCCGATCCCGCATTTTGCTAATTCCTACTCTCTGATGAGAAGGAAAGTATTTCTTCGAAACTCCGCGGATTAAGGACTATCCACTTATCTAGTGCTTCTTTTTCAGATTAAATATGTTTTTAACTCATTTCAAAGTGTTTTTTAACATGTTTTATTAACTGTTTGCTCGTGTATATATATATATATATATATATATATATATATATATATATATATATATACATATATATATATATATATATATATATATATTATATCTCAGGTCATGTCATATGCTACTGGTACCATGTAACCCAGTACTACCTGCCTCATGGTCGGGTCACCGGCGACTAAACTGGTTCCCCCACCAGACTTGTTTGGTGAGGAGGGCGGCTAGTCTCCCTGAAGGATTAAAAACAAGGCCTTCCAAAGGGCGAATGAACTCTTTTTCTGTGTCAACGGCCAACTAGCACCGTGTATATTTGTGTGTGTGTGTGTGTGTGTGTGTGTGTGTGTGTGTGTGTGTGTGTGTGTGTGTGTGTGTGTATATGTGTATTGGGGTAGAGAGGGCTCCCGTAAGCCGTGGTGAAGGCAACCTTTCTAGGAGAAGCAAATCTCTGATTTAAAAAACAATAAAGCGGAAGACCAGTACTCGCATTAAGCTGGTATGCAGTTTAATTTGTTGCTGGCTATCTTGCTCTTGCTTTTTGCTGGATCTCAACATTTTGAACCGAGAGAGAGACTTAGCTGTCGTACAAAGCTAAGACTGTAACATCATATTTGTATAGATACTCCCTCAAACATTTGGGCTCATGGATTTTAAATGTCTGAGGGAGTGGCGCTCGTCTGACAAGACGTTGCAATCATCATATATATATATATATATATATATATACATATATATATATATATATATATATATATATAAGTGTTATTAAGTTTGCTAAGTAACTGAGCAGATTCTTTGTTAATTCTGCCTGTTTTCACCAGGCAATCCTTGTGTTTTTATCAAACAAAGATCGGCTGACTTTTGGGGGGAGGTTGAGTTATCTTTTTTATATGCGTTCATATCTGTTTATGCTATTAGATGTTTATCTATGTTTATATCTAATTGTATGTGATTATATCTATCTATATATATTCTTATCTGTTTTTATAGGTTTATATTTGTTTTAAGTATTCCTTTCTGTGCGTATGTATATCTGTATATCCACTTATATGCGATAATATATGTTCATATGTTTTCTATATGTTCATGCTTCTATACATGTATATATCTGTTTATATGTGTTGCTGTATATATCCGTGTCGATTTGTATGTGATAATATATGTTCATACATATCCGTATCCTTTTATGCGTTTATGTCTGTGCATGTGTTCATATCTGTCCCCCCCCTTTTTTTACATTGCCACTGTGATGTAAGGGGCTACTATCAGGGACATAAGCTACAGGGGTACTATGTGGGTAGTTGGGCAGCAAGATGTCGGTTCACGTTACATTTGAACTTCTGCATGTCAGTACAGCGGGAACTCGGAAGGGAATTCCAAAGTCTAGCGGTTTTGGGGAAGAAAATGCTAGAGTAGAAAGCTCTCTTACATTTAGGGATCTCAACTGTTAAGGGGTGAGATTTTGCTGCTTGTCGGGTTTGTCGGGGGTATTTACGTCGAGGGGGTACAAGTGCTTGCAGTTCTTCGGAGCATTCACCGTTAACGTACTTGTAGAACAGGCAGAGGGATGCTACATTTCGTCGATGGGACAGAGGCTGAAGGTTAGATGACAGTTCAGGACCTATTAGGTTGGCGACTCTCTTTTGAACCTTGTCTACGAGTGACAGACTAGTAGCAGATGCACCAGCCCAAATATAGCAACAATACTCCATACATGGGCGAATGGTGGCCTTATAGAGGTACAGGATATTTCCGGGCGTTAGTAGCTTTCTAGCACGGTAGAGAGAACCTACCTTTTTTGCAGCATTTCTGACAATGCTCTCAATCTAATTGTTCACACTAATGTTTCTTGTGAACGTTAGGCCGAGGAGTTTAAAAGTTGTTCTTTCAGATAAAAATTATTTGGCCATTGCTATTGGTGGTAGAGAAGGTTTCTTGTAGTTATTGAAGGAAACAAGTTTAGTCTTGGCAGCATTGAATGTGATCATCCATTTTTGTCCCCATTCAACTACAGATTA
>NC_136519.1:73060760-73073260 GCF_053919585.1 Euprymna scolopes
AAAAAGAAGATAGAAAGTAAAAAATAGAAAATACCAGAATAATCCTGAGAAAGAAATAGATTGAATCAAAGAAGGAAATCATGAATGAAATTAAGAAAAAAAGAAAACATAAGAAGCATGAAAGAAAGAAAAAAGAAAGAAAGAAAGAAAGAGTTGGTTAAATAAAACAGCAGGAAAAACTAAAATGAGAAAATGGAAACAAATGCCAACCGAAAAAGGGAAACAAAGACAGAGATAAAAAATGAAAGAACCATTTGAATGAAAGAAGAAAATGAAAAAAAATATGAAAAATATGAAGAAAAAATTTATAAAAGAACAAAAAAAAACTAATTAAAATCATTCGAAAATGAAATAACTCGACATCAAATTAAAAGAGAAGAGATTACAATGGTAAGAAAATTTCCCCAAGCCGAATTAAATAAACAAAGAAAAGATTTTTAAGTGCGCATCCAAAATTACCTTAATATCAAAAATAAAAAAAAAACAATAAATAAAAAATATGTATGGTGTGCGTACCCGTTACGGAATGAAAACATCATATTCTAAAAATCACGTAATTTGATCAAGTAGTTTTATTTTTTACAATCGAAAATCATTTTTAGACAATTTAAAGCGATAATGGTTGGCATTACAAGGCTTTTTAGCTCGCTCTTTTCTTCAAGGTGGATACTCGAGACAGTCCCTTTTTGCTTACTGATATAAAAATTGATTTTCTTCGTTAAAAACAAAACTGGTTGATCAATGTACGTGATTTTTCGAATATGATAGTTTTGTTCTATCACAGATGCGAACATCACACAGGTTTTATTTTACACAGATTTTATTTTAATTTTGTTGTTTTATATAAGTGGAATTTTTGGACAAGAACTGAAGGTCAAACGAATAACAGGAATAATTTTCATGAAGAGAAAACTGTTAAATTAATTGACCGACCTATTTGATAGGGTAGTAGGAGTGTGCTTTAATGGGCTGGGAGACCAAGGTTCAATCCTGGTTACAGTCTTACCAAATACTTAAAAAATGGCACTTAATGTTCTTTTGCTAAACATGCTGCATAATAGGATGAGGATCAAGAATAAGCGGGCTAAGATCATAGTGTAGTATCTGTTCTGATGCTACATCTATGTTAATTTGTACATAGTCAATGTAGAGCAAATCTTTCTGTATTAAAGCAATTTTTATTTCTGCTTACTTCCAGGGTGCCCTGTTTTGGCGGGCTGGTTTTCCCCTCCACATTAAAAAACGACCTTGTGTCACATTTTTCTCTCTGGAGGAAGCAAATAAATAGCAACAATTAATCGTTTTTCTGATACAAAATCAATAAGATAATGATTTTTCGTTTGATCGACCACTTGGCATAATGCTAAGAGAGTTCGTTAATGAGCCGAGAGATCCGAGTTCAATCCTCGCGCGAGTCATATCAAAACAATTTTTAAGACTTTTATATAAATGTGCAGGATTATGAGTTGAGGGTCACATGTATGTGCAGTAACCCTAAGAAATAAGTGATACTCTTGCCTACTCCCCCCCCCCGTTTTAGTCGTTATTGAAAATGAAGCCTTCGTGTTGTCCTTGTAAATGGACAGTCACTTCATTTAAGTCGTTCTTATTATTTTGGATTCTTCCGACAACAGTTTTCATCTTGAGTGTTATTTAGATGACGTTTCGACCTTTCTGTAAAAGTTCTAAGTAAATTGTATTCAGAGTGTCGCCAACAATGACGACTTAACCTTTGACCTCCAGCAGAGTGTCACTTTCAGTTGCATTTTATCAAAATCTTCATCACTACACCACGAGTTTCTCCGGATAATTATAGTATGCATTTTAGAAACCATCTATTTTGATGGTACTTATGCAGAATACGGACCGTGCTGAAATAATAACCTTATTATTTAGAAACCCATTCTTAACATTTGGGAGAGGTGAGTGTTTGTAAGTATTCTATGTTTTCACGATTTAATAACCATTAAATTTAATTAGAAAATACTATTTAAAAAATAGCATGGTACTTTCTTGGCATAATCACCGAATTGATTACTAAGAAATGGAAAAAAAGACATTATGAAATAGAACGACAGTGAAAAGAATATTATTTGCAAAATTTATTTTCTTCAACAGTTTCAAATACGAAAAATTAATACAATAACTCAGATTCATATTATAAAAATCACGGACATACGAAGTAATATTTTTATTATTGAAAAATAAAAATGACCAAATTACCGAGTTTAAGGAATGCTGGGAAACGAATCAAGTACAAAGAGAACAGACTGATTAATAATAATAAAAATTGAATAAAACGATCTAAAAAAAACATTAAACGAACAAAAATATCAGAAATCCAAATTAAAGAAACGAAGTGAAATAATAATTTAAAAACTAATGAAAAGTCTAAATTGAAGGCAAAAAGACAAATCGAATTAAATAATTCATAGTTTTAATAAGACAAGGATAATCAATCAAAAATAACGTAAAGTTAAATGAATAATAAAATAATACATTTTTAATAATGGAAAATGAAGCAAAATCTAATAATAATAATAATAATAATAATAATAATAATAATAATAATAATAATAATAATAATAATCAAAAGAATGAAGGACTAATCTATTTGAAATGGTATAATAATTAAATGATCGGATGAATAATTGATTTAAAATAATATGATAATCAATTAAATAAAGAATAATCTATTTAAAATAATATAATGATCAATATAATAAAAAATAATCGATTTTAATTACTATAATGATCAATCAAACGAAATAATAAACGAGTTAAAATAATATTATGATCAATCAAATAAAATAATAATTGATAAAAATAATATGGTGACAAAATGATGAAATGAATAAACTATATGATATAATGATCTATTTATTAAAAGAATCATAGATTTAAATTGATGCAAAATGAACATTACACATTCATCTATTAAAAATAATAAAACAATTTTGTTATAATTAAATGGACAATTATTTTAAAATTATATAAAATAATATATAATAATAATATATAATAATTATATAAAAGGCAAATGAATGTATTAAGAATCTATTAAAAAAATAATAAAAATGTAAAATTAACAAAGTATTAGATATCTGATATTTGAAAATCTTAAATTAACAAAATCAGTTTGGAAAACTGAAAAATACAAATAACCCAATTAACAATGGATTTATAATATGAACTGAAATAAATTTATAATATGAACTGAAATAAATTTATAATATGAACTGAAATAAATTTATATGAACTGAAATGAATGGAAGAAGTCGAATTAAAATAATGAAATGTTCAAATAAACGAAAGACTTGATCCATTTTGAATAATTAAAAATAAAACTAATGTAAGCTGAGTATATTTGAAATAATAAAAAGTTTAAACGGAAAAACGAATAATAAATTTAAAATAAAATATGTACAAAACGGGATAATGATTACGTTAAAATAATTAAGTGTTATAATTAATGACCGTATAGTATATATGAAATAACTAAACATATATTTGAAATAACTAAAAGAAATATTTGAAATAATTTAGAGAAATATTTGAAATAACTAAAACACATTTTTAAATTACTAAAATATATATTTGATTATAATAATATATTTGAAATAACTAATATATATATTTAAAATAACTAAACTATAGTTTTGTAAATAACTAAAATATATATTTGAAATAACTAATAAATTAGAATACTTAAAATATATATGTGAAATAACTAAAATATATTTTCGGGATGGCTAAAATATATAGTTGACCTTACTAACATATATATTTAAAATAACTTGAATATATATTTGAAATGACTAATTAATTAGAATAACTAAAATATATATTTTAAATAATTAAAATATATATTTGAAATAACTAATATATATATTTCAAATATATAACATACATATTTGAAAACACTCAAATGTATATTTGATTATTACAAATACATTTGAAATAACTTAAATATATATTAAAAAATAACTACAAATACATTTGAATAACTAACAAATATATTTGAAATATCTAAGATACATATTTTAAATAACTAAAAATATATACTTAAGAACTAACAAGTATATTTGAAATAACTAAAAACACATTTGAAATATTTAAGATACATATTTGAAATAACTGAAATATACATTTGATTTTAAAAAATATATTTGAAATAGCAAAAAAATGTTTGTGAAATAACTAAAATTTATATTTGAAACAACTAAAATATATATTTGAAATAACTATAAACATATTTGGAATAACTAAAATATATATTAAATATAACTAAAATATATTTTTGAAATAACTAAAATATATATTTGAAATATCTAAAATATATATATTAAAAATAACTAAAATATATATTAAAAATAACTAAAATGCATTTTTTAAATAACTAAAATATATATTCGATTTCCAAAAATATATTTGAAATAACTAAAATGTATATTTGAAATAAAGATAATATATATTTAAAATAACTAAGCTATTTGTCAGAAGTACCTAGACTATTTATTTGAAATGACAAAAATATATATTTGAAATAACAAAAATATATATTTGAAATAACAAAAATATATATCTTAAATAACTAATATATATATATATATTAAAAATAACTTAAATATATATATAAAAAACAAAAATACATATTTGAAATAACTAAAATACATTTTTGAAATAACTAAAATATATATTTGAAACAACAAATATATATATATTTGAAATAACTAAACTATTTATTAGAAGTACCTAGACTATTTATTTGAAATAACTAATGTATATATCTTAAATAACAAAAATATATAATTGAGGTAACTAAAATATATATATTTGGAATAGCTAAAATATATATTTGAAACAACAAAATATATATTTGAAATAGCTAAAATATATATTTGAAATAACTAATATATATATATATATATATATATATATATATATATATATATATATATTAAGAATAACTTAAATATATATTAAAAATAACAAAAATACAATTTGAAATAACTAAAATACATTTTGGAAATAACGAAAATACATATTCGATTTCTAAAAATATATTTGAAATAACTAAAATGTACATTGGAAATAAAGATAATATATATTTAAAATCACTTAACTATTTTTAGAAGTAACTAGACTATTTATTTGAAATAAAAAAATATATATTTGAAACAACTAAAATATATATTTGAAATAACTAAAATATATATCTTAAATAACTAAAATATATATTTTTTTTACATAAGCGTCACCACTTATCAAGGCCGATCGGCCACTCAAGGATAAGGGTTAAAGAGTGTAGAGTAGTCAAAAGGACAATATAGTAATCAATAGTAATGGAAGTTCGGTAAATTTGTTAACTTAAGTGGGACGGCTCATCAGAAACTTGTTCACGTTGGACTTGAAGACAAAAAATTAAAAAAACTTAAATATATATTAAAAAAAAACTTAAATATATATTAAAAATAACAAAAATACATATTTGAAATAACTAAAATATATATTAAAAATAACTTAAATATATATTAAAAATACCTAAAATACATTTTTGAAATATCTAAAATATATACTTTAAATAACCATAATATACATTTGAACAAACTAAAACTTCCAATAGACCAGAACCAAAATAGGTAAAATAATGAGAGCTAAAATGAATAAACAGTTTAAAATTATTAAATGTTGAACGAATGGGATTTTTAAAGTAATTGTAAATTGTAAATAACAAAAAATAATTGGTTTTAAATAATAGAAGTTTAAATTAGTGAAAAGGAATAACTTATTTAAACTAATAAATCTTGAAAAATAATCGATTTGTTTTAATATTACTTCAAATGTATGTAATAGAATTAAAATTTAGACTAATGAAAGAATAATAGTTTTTAAAATGAAAGTCTATATGAAATAAAGTTTCAAAAAGGTCAAATAAATGAAAGAATAATCTATTTCAAACAATGAAATGTTAAAACTTATGAAAGAATGTATATTTAAAATGAAAACTAATGAAATAATAATATATTTAAAATAATTAAAAGTTAAAACTTATGAAATAATAATGTATTTTTAAATAAGTAAAATTTAAAACTAATGAAATAATATATCAAAGATAAAGAAAGTTTTAGACTAATGAATGACTAATGTATTTAAATAATGAAATGTTTAAACTAATGAATGACTAATGTATTTAAATAACGAAATGTTTAAACTAATGAATGATTAATGTATTTAAATAATGAAATATTTAAACTAATGAATGATTAATGTATTTAAATAACGAAATGTTTAAACTAATGAATGATTAATGTATTTAAATAATAAAATGTTTAAACTAATGAATGATTAATGTATTTAAATAATGAAATGTTTAAACTAATGAATGATTAATGTATTTAAATAATGAAATGTTTAAACTAATGAATGATTAATGTATTTAAATAATGAAATATTTAAACTAATGAATGATTAATGTATTTAAATAACGAAATGTTTAAACTAATGAATGATTAATGTATTTAAATAATAAAATGTTTAAACTAATGAATGATTAATGTATTTAAATAATGAAATGTTTAAACTAATGAATGATTAATGTATTTAAATAATGAAATGTTTAAACTAATGAATGATTAATGTATTTAAATAACGAAATATTTAAACTAATGAATGATTAATGTATTTAAATAACGAAATGTTTAAACTAATGAATGATTAATGTATTTAAATAATGAAATATTTAAACTAATGAATGATTAATGTATTTAGATAATGAAATGTTTAAACTAATGAATGATTAATGTATTTAAATAACGAAATATTTAAACTAATGAATGATTAATGTATTTAAATAACGAAATGTTTAAACTAATGAATGATTAATGTATTTAAATAATGAAATATTTAAACTAATGAATGATTAATGTATTTAGATAATGAAATGTTTAAACTAATGAATGATTAATGTATTTAAATAACGAAATGTTTAAACTAATGAATGATTAATGTATTTAAATAACGAAATGTTTAAACTAATGAATGATTAATGTATTTAAATAATGAAATATTTAAACTAATGAATGATTAATGTATTTAAATAATGAAATATTTAAACTAATGAATGATTAATGTATTTAAATAACGAAATATTTAAACTAATGAATGATTAATGTATTTAAATAACGAAATGTTTAAACTAATGAATGATTAATGTATTTAAATAATGAAATATTTAAACTAATGAATGATTGATGTATTTAAATAATGAAATGTTTAAACTAATGAATGATTAATGTATTTAAATAATGAAATATTTAAACTAATGAATGATTAATGTATTTAAATAATGAAATATTTAAACTAATGAATGATTAATGTATTTAGATAATGAAATATTTAAACTAATGAATGATTAATGTATTTAAATAATGAAATGTTTAAACTAATGAATGATTAATGTATTTAAATAATGAAATGTTTAAACTAATGAATGATTAATGTATTTAAATAATGAAATATTTAAACTAATGAATGATTAATGTATTTAGATAATGAAATATTTAAACTAATGAATGATTAATGTATTTAAATAATGAAATGTTTAAACTAATGAATGATTAATGTATTTAAATAATGAAATATTTAAACTAATGAATGATTAATGTATTTAAATAACGAAATGTTTAAACTAATGAATGATTAATGTATTTAAATAATGAAATGTTTAAACTAATGAATGATTAATGTATTTAAATAATGAAATATTTAAACTAATGAATGATTAATGTATTTAAATAACGAAATGTTTAAACTAATGAATGATTAATGTATTTAAATAACGAAATGTTTAAACTAATGAATGATTAATGTATTTAAATAATGAAATGTTTAAACTAATGAATGATTAATGTATTTAAATAATGAAATATTTAAACTAATGAATGATTAATGTATTTAGATAATGAAATGTTTAAACTAATGAATGATTAATGTATTTAAATAACGAAATGTTTAAACTAATGAATGATTAATGTATTTAAATAATGAAATGTTTAAACTAATGAATGATTAATGTATTTAAATAATGAAATATTTAAACTAATGAATGATTAATGTATTTAGATAATGAAATGTTTAAACTAATGAATGATTAATGTATTTAAATAACGAAATGTTTAAACTAATGAATGATTAATGTATTTAAATAATGAAATATTTAAACTAAGGAATGATTAATGTATTTAGATAATGAAATGTTTAAACTAATGAATGATTAATGTATTTAAATAACGAAATGTTTAAACTAATGAATGATTAATGTATTTAAATAATGAAATGTTTAAACTAATGAATGATTAATGTATTTAAATAATGAAATGTTTAAACTAATGAATGATTAATGTATTTAAATAATGAAATGTTTAAACTAATGAATGATTAATGTATTTAAATAATGAAATGTTTAAACTAATGAATGATTAATGTATTTAAATAACGAAATGTTTAAACTAATGAATGATTAATGTATTTAAATAATGAAATATTTAAACTAATGAATGACTAATGTATTTAAATAACGAAATGTTTAAACTAATGAATGACTAATGTATTTAAATAACGAAATGTTTAAACTAATGAATGATTAATGTATTTAAATAATGAAATGTTTAAACTAATGAAATAATATGTTTAAACTAAAACTAATAAAATAATACTATATTTAAAATAATTAAAAGTTAAAACTAATAAACTCCGATCTATGACCACCTCTGGCCTGACTTGCACGAAAAACACTCGTCTAGCTAAAACCACTATCAATAATTTCCCCCACTCTTTCTTAGAACTGCACTCCTGTTGAACTCTGTTCCCCTTTCCTACTATTCCTACTTCAAGATTAATGTAAACAAATTCCTAATGAGCCCTCTCCTTAAGTAATCCAATTCACCAAATTTCCACTAATAACAATAACTACGATATGTTCCCCTTGACCCCTGTACACTCATTAACCCTTATCCTCGATTGGCTTCCGGGCCTTGATAAGTGGTGGCTCCTTTGTAAAAAGAAAAATGAAAGACTAATATATTTAAAATAATGAAATGCTTTACGAATTTCAAATATTGAAATGTTTATCTTAATGAAAAAATAATATATCCAAAATATTTAAATACTTAACGTAATGAAATAATAATTTATTCAAATATGTAAATGGTTAATCCAATAAAGGATAATATATTGAAATGTTGACATTGTTACACTAATGTAAGAATAATATATTTAAATATTGAAATGTTTAACCTAATGAAAGACGGATATATTTACGTATTGAAATGCTTAACTTAATGAGAGAGTAATATATGGAACTATTGAAATGCTTAATCTAGTAAAAGATTAATATATTCTCCTCCTTACAACCTCTATCTCACAGAAGAGATGTTGCGAGTTTGTCTCTGATGTATCGTTATTTTCATGGAAAGTGTTCAACTGAGCTTCAATCTATGGTCCCCCCTCGCCAAACTTTCACAAGAAACACTCGTCTAGCTGTAAACAATAATTTCCCCCACTCTTTATCTGTGCCTAAACCTAAACATAGATTCCATGAACAAAGCTTCTTTCTTAGAACTGCACGCCTGTGGAATTGTCTTCCGTTTTCCTGCTTTCCGGCTGACTACAATATGGTTGTGTTCAAGTCTAAGGTAAATAAGTTCTTGATGAGCCGTTCCATATAAGTTATTAAATTTACCAAATTTTCATTACTAATGATTACTATATTGACCAACTTCTACTGTAAACTCTTTAACCCTTATCCTTGAGTGGCCTCTGGGCCTTGATAATGTGGTGATGCCTTTGTAAAAAAAAAAAAAAATAAAATATTGAAACGTTTACACTAACGAAGTAATGTTATATTTAAAAGAATGTAATGTTAAAGTTATTGGAAGAATAATATATTCGAGGTAAAATAAATATGAACGAAAAACAATTCAAATGTTAGGAAGAATAATCTGTTCAAAAATGATAATTTTAAACTCGTGTGAACATTTATTTAAAATAATGAAAACTTTAATTGAATGAAAAAATTAAATTACTTAAATTAGTTTAATGTATATTTAGTACAATTTTATATATTAAATAATACAAAGAAATGTTGGTAATTTTATAGATGAGAGCTCTAAGGTACTCCATCCCCCCGCTTTATTAAAGAAATACTTAAATTAAAGAAAAGTCTACTTGAATAAAAATAATAATAATTTACTTAAAATAACGAAAAGTTAATTTGAATGAAAAAAAGAATTTTAAGAATAAAAAGCTTAGTTGAATGAAAAAAAAATTAGTTGAAATATTTAAAAGTTGTATACAGAACGAAAGTATAATCTATTTAAAATAAAGAAACGTTTAATTGATTGAATGACTAGTCGTTTAAATAATGAAAAGTTCAGTTAAATAAAATAAAAATCAAAGGTTCCATTGGGAATGAAATAATAATCTATTTTAGATAATAGAAAGTTTAATTGTATAAACTATTTAATATAACAAAAAAAGTTTAATTGAATGAAAGAATAATCTATTTTGAATGATTGAAAGTTTAATTGTATGGTAGAATAAACTATTTAATATAACAAAAAAGTTTAATTGAATGAAAGAATAATATATTTTAAATAATAGAAAGTTTAATTGTATGATAGAATAAACTATTAAATATAATAAAAAAGTTTATTTAAATGAAGGAATGTCTATTTTAAAAAATAGAACGTTTCATTTAATGAAAGAATAATCTATTTAAAATGATAAAATATAGAAACTAATAATAAAATCTATTTGAAAGAGTGAAAAGTTGAATTGAATGAACTTATTTAAAATGATATTTATAAAACCCTAAGACCCTATATATATATATATTTAAAATAATAAAAAGCTGAAAGAAATTAAAGGATATATCTATATAATACAAATTTCAGATTAGAATTTATTCGAAATAATATGTTAATTTACACTAAGGAATAATAATTCATTTAAACAAATTAAAACTTAAATAAGTGCAAGGTATTTTAATTAACAAACAGTTAATAAAAAATAATCAAATAATGTAAAGTATAAACTCATAAATGAATATGTTTAGAATAATATATTTACAAAAGTAAAAAGTGAAAATTAATGAGAGGGTGATACATTTAAAATAATGGAATGTTAAAACTAGTAAAAGAGTAATATATGTCAAATAATAAAATATATGTCAAATGATAAAATATATGTCAAATGATAAAATATATGTCAAATGATAAAATATATGTCAAATGATAAAATATATGTCAAATGATAAAATATATGTCAAATGATAAAATGTATACACAAATAAAAGAATAATAGATATAAATAAATGGTGACTTAAAATTATTTAAAAATATTATATATTTAAAAATAATGAAAAGTTAACATTAATAAAAGAAATAGTATTTTTAGAATAATACAAAGTTAAAACTAATAAAAAATAAAATATTTAAAATAATAAAAAGTAAAAACTAATAAAAAAAAACAAGATATGTAAAATAATGAAAAGTTAAAACTAATAAAAAAATAAGATATTTAAAATAATAAAAAGTTAAAACTAATAAAAAATAAAATATTTATAATAATAAAAAGTAAAAACTAATAAAAAAAACAAGATATGTAAAATAATGTAAAGTTAAAACTAATACAAAAATAAAATATTTAAAATAATGAAAAGTTAAACTAATAAAAAAAATAAGATACTTAAAATAATGAAACGTTTAAACTAATAAAAAATAAGATATTTAAAGTAATGAAAAGTTTAAACTAATAAAAAAATAAAATATTTAAAATAATGTAAAGTTAAGACTAATAAAAAAAAGATATTTAAAATAATGAAAAGTTTAATCTAATAAAAAAAAGATATTTAAAATAATGAAAAGTTAAACTAATAAAAAAATAAGATACTTAAAATAATGAAACGTTTAAACTAATAAAAAAAAGATATTTAAAATAATGAAAAGTTTAAACTAATAAAAAATAAGATATTTGAAATAATGTAAAGTTAAAACTAATTAAAAAAAAATATTTAAAATAATGAAAAGTTTAATCTAATCAAAAAAATAAGATATTTAAAATAATGAAAAGTTAAAACTAATAAAAAAAGATATTTAAAATAATGTAAAGTTATAACCAATACAAAAATAATATATTTAAAATAATGTAAAGTTATAACCAATACAAAAATAATATATTTAAAATAATGAAAAGGTTAAACTAATAAAAAATAAGATATTTAAAATAATGAAAAGTTAAAACTAATAAAAGAAAATAAGATATTTAAAATAATGAAAAGTTAAAACTAATAAAGAATGGGAAATTTAAACTTGTAAAAAATAATATATTAAGTATAAAAAAATTAAAACTAATGAAAGAATAATATATTTAATATACTAGAAAGATGAAACTAATAAAATAATTATATATTTAATATAATAAAATGTTAAAACTAATAA
>NC_136519.1:73083260-73120760 GCF_053919585.1 Euprymna scolopes
TGTCTATAAAATTCATAGAATCGTACCGACAATAAATATGAACGAGCCTATAAAACAGAATCGTATAGACAATAGTTATGGACAAGTCTAAAAATTGATAGTATCGTATCGAGATTAGACGAGTCTATAAAATTTATGGAATCGTATCGAGAATAGTTATCTCTAAGTTTATAAAATGTATAGAATCGTATCGCCAATATTATGGACAAGTCTATAAAATTGATAGAATCACAGCGACAATAGTTATGGACGAGTCTATAAAATTGATTGAATCGTATCGACAATAGTTATGGACGAGTCTATAAAATTGATGGAATCATAGCGACAATAGTTATGGACGAGTCTATAAAATTGATGGAATCGTATCGACAATAGTTATGGACGAGTCTATAAAATTGATTGACTCGTATCGACAATAGTTATGGACGAGTCTATCACATTGATTGACTCGTATCGACAATAGTTATGGACGAGTCTATTAAATTGATGGAATCGTATCGACAATAGTTATGGACGAGTCTATAAAATTGATGGAATCGTACCGACAATAGTTATGGACGAGTCTATAAAAGTGATAGAATCGTACCGACAATAGTTATGGACGAGTCTATAAAATTGATGGAATCGTATCGACAATAGTTATGGACGAGTCTATAAAATTGATTGAATCATAGCGACAATAGTTATGGACGAGTCTATAAAATTGATGGAATCGTATCGACAATAGTTATGGACGAGTCTATAAAATTGATTGAATCATAGCGACAATAGTTATGGACGAGTCTATAAAATTGATGGAATCATATCGACAATAGTTATGGACGAGTCTACAAAATTGATAGCAGCATAGCGACAATAGTAATGGACTAGTCTATAAAATTGATAGCAGCATAGCGACAATAGTTATGGACGAGTCTATAAAATAGATAGAATCGTAGCGACAATAGTTATGGACGAGTCTATAAAATTGATGGAATCGTATCGACATTAGTTATAGACGAGTCTATAAAATTGATGGAATCGTATCGACAATAGTTATGGACGAGTCTCTAAAATGGATAGAATCGTACCGACAATAGTTATGGGCGAGTCTATAAAATTGATAGCAGCATAGCGACAATAGTTATGGACGAGTCTATAAAATTGATAGCAGCATAGCGACAATAGTTATGGACGAGTCTATAAAATGGATAGAATCGTACCGACAATAGTTATGGACGAGTCTATAAAATTGATGGAATCGTATCGACATTAGATATGGACGAGTCTATAAAATTGATTGAATCGTATCGACAATAGTTATGGACGAGTCTCAAAAATGGATAGAATCGTATCGACAATAGTTATGGACGAGTCTATAAAATAGATAGAATCGTACCGACAATAGTTATGAACGAGTCTATAAAATTGATGGAATCGTATCGACATTAGTTATGGACGATCTATAAAATTGATGGAATCGTATCGACAATAGTTATGGACGAGTCTCTAAAATGGATAAAATCGTACCGACAATAGTTATGGACGAGTCTATAAAATTGATTGAATCGTATCGACAATAGTTAGGGACAAGTCTAAAAATTGATAGTATCGTATCGAGATTAGACGAGTCTATAAAATTTATGGAATCGTATCGAGAATAGTTATCACTAAGTTTATAAAATGTATGGAATCGTATCGCCAATATTATGGACAAGTCTATACAATTGATTGAATCGTAGCGACAATAGTTATGGACGAGTCTATAAAATTGATTGCATCGTATCGACAATAGTTATGGACGAGTCTATATAATTGATGGAATCGTATCGACAATAGTTATTAACAAGTCTATAAAATTGATTGCATCGTATCGACAATAGTTATGGACAAGACTATACAATTGATAGAATCATATCCACAATAGTTATGGACCCGTCTATAAAATTGATAGAATCGTAGCGACGATAGTTATGGACGAGTCTATAAAATTGATTGAATCGTATCGAGAAAAGTTATGGACAAGTGTATAAAATTGATAGAATCACAGCGACAATAGTTATGGACGAGTCTATAAAATGGATGGAATCGTATCGTCAATAGTTATGGACGTGTCTATAAAATTGATTTAATCGTATCGACAATAGTTATGGACGAGTCTACAAAATTTATTGAATCGTATCGACAATAGTTATGGACGAGTTTATAAAATTGATAGAATCATAGCGACAATAGTTATGGACGAGTCTATAAAATTGATGGAATCGTATCGACATCAGTTATGGACGAGTCTATATGATTAGTTGAATCGTATCGACAATAGTTATGGACGAGTCTATAAAATTGATAGAATCGTATCGACAATAGTTATGGACGTGTCTATAAAATTGATAGAATCGTATCGACAATAGTTATGGACGAGTCTATAAAATTGATGGAATCGTATCGACAATAGTTATGGACGAGTCTATAAAATTGATTGAATCGTATCGACAATAGTTATGGGCGAGTCTATTTAATTGATAGAATCATATCGACAATAGTAAGGAATCTATAACATTGATTTAATCGTATCGACAATAGTTATGGACGAGTCTATAAAATTGATTGAATGGTATCGACAACAGTTATGGACGAGTTTATAAAATTGATAGAATCGTATCGACAATAGTTATGGACGAGTCTATAAAATTGATAGAATCGTAGCGACAATAGTTATGGACGAGACTATAAAATTGATAGAATCGAAGCGACAATAGTTATGGACAAGTCTAAAAAATTGATTGAATCGTATTGAAAATAGTTATGGACAAGTCTATGAAATTGATTGAATTGTAGCGACAATAGCTGTGGACGAGTCTATAAAATTGATTGAATTGTAGCGACAATAGCTATGGACGAGTCTATAAAATTGATTGAATCGTAGCGACAATAGTTATGGACGAATCTATAAAATTGATTGAATCGTATCGAAAATAGTTATGGACAAGTCTATAAAATTGATTGAATTGTAGCGACAATAGCTGTGGACGGGTCTATAAAATTGATTGAATTGTAGCGACAATAGCTGTGGACGAGTCTATAAAATTGATATAATTCTAGCGACAATAGCTGTGGACGAGTCTATAAAATTGATTGAATCGTAGCGACAATAGTTATGGACGAGGCTATAAAATTGATAGAATCATAGCGACAATAGTTATGGACGAGTCTATAAAATTGATTGAATCGTATCGACGATAGTTATGGACTAGTCTATAAAATTGATTTAATCGTGTCAACAATAGTTATGGACGAGTCTATCAAATTTATAGTATCGTAGAGACAATAGTTATGGACGAGTTTATTAAATTGATAGAATCGCAGCGACAAGAGTTATGGACGAGTGTATAAAATTGATTGAATCGTTTCGACAATAGTTATGGGCAAGTCTATAAAATTGATAGAACCCTAGCGACAAGAGTTATGGACGAGTCTAAACAATTGATAGAATAATAGAGGCAAAATTTGTGGACCAGTCTATACAATTGATTAAACCGTAGCGACAATAGTTATGGACGAGTCTATAAAATTGATTGAATCGTATTGACAATAGTTATGTACAAGTCTATGAAAGTAATAGAATCATAGCGACAATAGTTATGGACGAGTCTATTAAATTGATTGACTCGTATCGACGATAGTTATTGACGAGTCTATAAAATTGATGGAATCGTAGCGACAATAGTTATGGACGAGTCTATTAAATTGATTGACTCGTATCGACGATAGTTATTGACGAGTCTATAAAATTGATGGAATCGTAGCGACAATAGTTATGGACGAGACTATAAAATTGATTGAATCGTACCGACAAAAGTTATGGACAAGTCTATAAAATTGATGGAATCGTCTCGACAATAGTTATGGACGAGTCTATACAATTGATCGACTTGTATCGACGATAGTTATGGACGAGTCTATAAAATTGATTGAATTGTATCGACAATAGTTATGGAAGTGTCTATTAAATTGATAGAATCATAGCGACAATAGTTATGGACGAGTCTATAAAATTGATCGAATCGTGTCGTCAATAGTAAGGGACGAGTCTATAAAATTGATTGAATCGTATCGACAATAGTTATGGACGAGTCTATAAAATTGATCGAATCGTCTCGACAATAGTTATGGACGAGTCTATAAAATTGATTTAATCGTATCGACAATAGTTATGGACGAGTCTACAAAATTGATTGAATCGTACCGACAATAGTTATGGACGAGTCTATAAAATTGATAGAATCATAGCGACAAAAGTAATGGACGACTCTATAAAATTGATGGAGTCGTATCGACAATAGTTATGGACGAGTCTATAAAATTCATGGAATCGTATCGACAATAGTTATGGACGACCCTATAAAATTGATAGAATCATAGCGACAAAAGTAATGGACGACCCTATAAAATTGATTGAGTCGTATCGACAATAGTTATGGACGAATCTATAACATTGATTGAATCGTATCGATAATAGTTATGGACGAGTCTATAAAATTGATTGGATGGTATAGACAACAGTTATGGACGAGTCTATAAAATTGATAGAATCGTAGCGACAATAGTTATGGACGAGTCTATAAAATTGATAGAATCGTAGCGACAATAGTTATGGACAAGTCTAAAAAATTGATTGAATCGTATCGAAAATAGTTATGGACAAGTCTATGAAATTGATTGAATTGTAGCGAAAATAGCTGTGGACGAGTCTATAAAATTGATTGAATTGTAGCGACAATAGCTGTGGACGAGTCTATAAAATTGATTGAATTGTAGCGACAATAGCTGTTGACGAGTCTATAAAATTGATTGAATCGTAGCGACAATAGTTATGGAAAAGTCTATAAAATTGATTGAATTGTAGCGACAATAGCTGTGGACGAGTCTATAAAATTGATTGAATCGTATCGACAATAGTTATGGAAAAATCTATAAAATTGATTGAATTGTAGCGACAATAGCTGTGGACGAGTCTATAAAATTGATTGAATTGTAGCGACAATAGCTGTGGACGAGTCTATAAAATTGATTGAATTGTAGCGACAATAGGTGTGGACGAGTCTATAAAATTGATTGAATCGTATCGACAATAGTTATGGACGAGTCTATAAAATTGATAGAATAATAGCGACAATAGTTATGGACGAGTCTATAAAATTGATTGAATCGTATCGACAATAGTTATGGACGAGTCTATAAAATTGATAGAATCACAGCGACAAGAGTTATGGACAAGTGTATAAAATTGATTGAGTCGTATCGACAATAGTTATGGACGAGTCTATCAAATCGATAGAATCGTCTCGACAATAGTTATGGACGAGTCTATAAAATTGATAGAATCGTAGCGACAATAGTTATGGACGAGTCTATAAAATTGATAGAATCGAAGCGACAATAGTTATGGACAAGTCTAAAAAATTGATGGAATCGTACTGAAAATAATTATGGACAAGTCTATGAAATTGATTGAATTGTAGCGACAATAGCTGTGGACGAGTCTATAAAATTGATTGAATTGTAGCGACAATAGCTATGGACGAGTCTATAAAATTGATTGAATCGTAGCGACAATAGTTATGGACGAGTCTATAAAATTGATTGAATCGTATCGAAAATAGTTATGGACAAGTCTATAAAATTGATTGAATTGTAGCGACAATAGCTGTGGCGGGTCTATAAAATTGATTGAATTGTAGCGACAATAGCTGTGGACGAGTCTATAAAATTGATATAATTCTAGCGAAAATAGCTGTGGACGAGTCTAAAAAATTGATTGAATCGTAGCGACAATAGTTATGGACGAGGCTATAAAATTGATAGAATCATAGCGACAATAGTTATGGACGAGTCTATAAAATTGATTGAATCGTATCGACAATAGTTATGGACTAGTCAATAAAATTGATTTAATCGTGTCAACAATAGTTATGGACGAGTCTATCTAATTTATTGTATCGTAGAGACAATAGTTATGGACGAGTTTATTAAATTGATAGAATCGCAGCGACAAGAGTTATGGACGAGTGTATAAAATTGATTGAATCGTTTCGACAATAGTTATGGACAAGTCTATAAAATTGATAGAACCCTAGCGACAAGAGTTATGGACGAGTCTAAACAATTGATAGAATTATAGAGGCAAAATTAGTGGACCAGTCTCTACAATTGATTAAACCGTAGCGACAATAGTTATGGACGAGTCTATAAAATTGATTGAATCGTATTGACAATAGTTATGTACAAGTCTATGAAAGTGATAGAATCATAGCGACAATAGTTATGGACGAGTCTATTAAATTGATTGACTCGTATTGACGATAGTTATGGACGAGTCTATAAAATTGATGGAATCGTAGCGACAATAGTTATGGACGAGACTATAAAATTGATTGAATCGTACCGACAAAAGTTATGGACAAGTCTATAAAATTGATGGAATCGTCTCGACAATAGTTATGGACGAGTCTATACAATTGATCGACTTGTATCGACGATAGTTATGGACGAGTCTATAAAATTGTTTGAATTGTATCGACAATAGTTATGGAAGTGTCTATTAAATTGATTGAATCATAGCGACAATAGTTATGGACGAGTCTATAAAATTGATCGAATCGTGTCGTCAATAGTAAGGGACGAGTCTATAAAATTGATTGAATCGTATCGACAATAGTTATGGACGAGTCTATAAAACCTATGGAATCGTATCGACAATAGTTATGGACGAGTCTATAAAATTGATTGAATCGTATCGACAATAGTTATGGACGAGTCTATAAAATTGATTTAATCGTATCGACAATAGTTATGGACGAGTCTATAAAATTGTTTGAATTGTATCGACAATAGTTATGGAAGTGTCTATTAAATTGATAGAATCATAGCGACAATAGTTATGGACGAGTCTATAAAATTGATCGAATCGTGTCGTCAATAGTAAGGGACGAGTCTATCAAATTGATTGAATCGTATCGACAATAGTTATGGACGAGTCTATAAAACTTATGGAATCGTATCGACAATAGTTATGGACGAGTCTATAAAATTGATTTAATCGTATCGACAATAGTTATGGACGAGTCTATAAAATTGATTTAATCGTATCGACAATAGTTATGGACGAGTCTACAAAATTGATTGCATCGTACCGACAATAGTTATGGACGAGTCTATAAAATTGATAGAATCATAGCGACAAAAGTAATGGACGACTCTATAAAATTGATGGAATCGTATCGACAATAGTTATAGACGAGTCTATTTAATTAATTGAATCGCATCGACAATAGTTATGGACGACTCTATAAAATTCATGGAATCGTATCGACAATAGTTATGGACGACTCTATAAAATTGATTGAGTCGTATCGACAATAGTTATGGACGAATCTATAACATTGATTGGATGGTATAGACAACAGATATGGACGAGTCTATAAAATGGATGGAATCGTAGCGACAATAGTTATGGACGAGTCTATAAAATTGATAGAATCGTAGCGACAATAGTTATGGACAAGTCTAAAAAATTGATTGAATCGTATCGAACATAGTTATGGACAAGTCTATGAAATTGATTGAATCGTATCGACAATAGCTGTGGACGAGTCTATAAAATTGATTGAATTGTAGCGACAATAGCTGTGGACGAGTCTATAAAATTTATTGAATTGTAGCGACAATAGCTGTTGACGAGTCTATAAAATTGATTGAATCGTAGCGACAATAGTTATGGAAAAGTCTATAAAATTGATTGAATTGTAGCGACAATAGCTGTGGACGAGTCTATAAAATTGATTGAATCGTATCGACAATAGTTATGGAAAAGTCTATAAAATTGATTGAATTGTAGCGACAATAGCTGTGGACGAGTCTATAAAATTGATTGAATTGTAGCGACAATAGCTGTGGACGAGTCTATAAAATTGATTGAATTGTAGCGACAATAGCTGTGGACGAGTCTATAAAATTGATTGAATCGTATCGACAATAGTTATGGACGAGTCTATAAAATTGATAGAATCATAGCGACAGTAGTTATGGACGAGTCTATAAAATTGATTGAATCGTATCGACAATAGTTATGGACTAGTCTTTAAGATTGATTGAATCGTGTCAAAAATAGTTATGGACGAGTCTATCAAATTCATAGTATCGTAGAGACAATAGTAATAGACGAGTTTATTAAATTGATAGAATCACAGCGACAAGAGTTATGGACAAGTGTATAAAATTGATTGAATCGTATCGACAATAGTTATGGGCAAGTCTATAAAATTGATTGAATCGTATCGACAATAGTTATGGACGAGTCTATCAAATCGATAGAATCGTCTCGACAATAGTTATGGACGAGTCTATAAAATTGATAGAATCGTAGCGACAATAGTGATGGACGAGTCTATAAAATTGATAGAATCGTAGCGACAATAGTTATGGACAAGTCTAAAAAATTGATTGTATCGTATCGAAAATAGTTATGGACGAGTCTATAAAATTGATTGAATTCTAGCGACAATAGCTGTGGACGAGTCTATAAAATTGATTGAATCGTAGCGACAATAGTTATGGACGAGTCTATAAAATTGATAGAATCATAGCGACAATAGTTATGGACGAGTCTATAAAATTGATTGAATCGTATCGACAATAGTTATGGACTAGTCTATAAAATTGATTGAATCGTGTCAAAAATAGTTATGGACGAGTCTATCAAATTCATAGTATCGTAGAGACAATAGTTATGGACGAGTTTATTAAATTGATAGAATCACAGCGACAAGAGTTATGGACGAGTGTATAAAATTGATTGAATCGTATCGACCGTAGTTATGGAAGAGTCTATCAAATCGATAGAATCGTCTCGACAATAGTTATGGACGAGTCTATAAAATTGATAGAATCCTAGCGACAAGAGTTATGGACGAGTCTATAAAATTGATTTAATCGTAGCGACAAGAGTTATGGACGAGTCTAAAAAATTGATAGAATTATAGAGACACAATTTGTGGACCAGTCTATACAATTGATTAAACCGTAGCGACAATAGTTATGGACGAGTCTATAAAATTGATTGAATCGTATTGACAATAGTTATGTACAAGTCTATGAAAGTTATAGAATCATAGCGACAATAGTTATGGACGAGTCTATTAAATTGATTGACTCGTATCGACGATAGTTATGGACGAGTCTATAAAATTGATGGAATCGTAGCGACAATAGTTATGGACGAGTCTATAAAATTGATGGAATCGTAGCGACAAAAGTTATGGACAAGTCTATAAAATTGATGGAATCGTCTCGACAATAGTTATGGACGAGTCTATAAAATTATTTGAATTGTATCGACAATAGTTATGGAAGTGTCTATCAAATTGATAGAATCATAGTTACAATAGTTATGGACGAGTCTATAAAATTGATCGAATCGTATCGTCAATAGTTATGGACGAGTCTATAAAATTGATTGAATCGTATCGACAATAGTTATGGACGAGTCTATAAAACTGATGGAATCGTATCGACAATAGTTATGGACGAGTCTATAAAATTGATTTAATCGTATCGACAATAGTTATGGACGAGTCTATTAAATTGATTGAATCGTACCGACAATAGTTATGGACGAGTCTATCAAATTGATGGAATCGTATCGACAATAGTTATGGACGAGTCTATTTAATTAATTGAATCGTATCGACAATAGTTATGGACGACTCTATAAAATTGATGGAATCGTATCGACAATAGTTATGGACGAGTCTATAAAATTCATAGAATCGTATCGACAATAGTTATGGACGAGTCTATAAAATTGATAGAATCGTATCGACAATAGTTATGGACGACTCTATAAAATTGATGGAATCGTATCGACAATAGTTATGGACGTGTCTATAAAATTGATTGAATCGTATCGACAATAGTTATGGACGAGTCTATAAAATTGATTGGATGGTATCGACAATAGTTATGGACGAGTCTATAAAATTGGTAGAATCGTAGCGACAATAGTTATGGACGAGTCTATAAAATTGATAGAATCGTAGCGACAATAGTTATGGACAAGTCTAAAAAATTGATTGAATCGTATTGAAAATAGTTATGGACAAGTCTATTAAATTGATTGAATTGTAGCGACAATAGCTGTGGACGAGTCTATAAAATTTATTGAATTGTAGTTACAATAGCTGTTGACGAGTCTATAAAATTGATTGAATCGTAGCGACAATAGTTATGGACGAGTCTATAAAATTGATTGAATCGTATCGAAAATAGTTATGGAAAAGTCAATAAAATTGATTGAATTGTAGCGACAATAGCTGTGGACGAGTCTATAAAATTGATTGAATTGTAGCGACAATAGCTGTGGACGAGTCTATAAAATTGATTGAATTGTAGCGACAATAGCTGTGGACGAGTCTATAAAATTGATTGAATCGTAGCGACAATAGTTATGGACGAGTCTATAAAATTGATAGAATCATAGTTACAATAGTTATGGACAAGTCTATAAAATTGATTGAATCGTATCGACAATAGTTATGGACTAGTCTATAAAATTGATTGAATCCTGTCAAAAATAGTTATGGACGAGTCTATCAAAATCATAGTATCGTAGAGACAATAGTTATGGACGAGTTTATTAAATTGATAGAATCACAGCGACAAGAGTTATGGACGAATCTATAACATTGATTGAATCGTATCGACAATAGTTATGGACGAGTCTATAAAATTGATTGGATCGTATCGACAACAGTTATGGACGAGTCTATAAAATTGATAGAATCGTAGCGACAATAGTTATGGACGAGTCTATAAAATTGATAGAATCGTAGCGACAATAATTATGGACGAGTCTATAAAATTGATAGAATCGTAGCGACAATAGTTATGGACAAGTCTAAAAAATTGATTGAATCGTATCGAAAATAATTATGGACAAATCAAATGAAATTGATTGAATTGTAGCGACAATAGCTGTGGACGAGTCTATAAAATTGATTGAATTGTAGCGACAATAGCTGTGGACGAGTCTATAAACTTGATTGAATCATATCGACAATAGTTATGGACGAGTCTATAAAATTGATAGAATCGTAGCGACAATAGTTATGGACGAGTCTATACAATTGATTGACTGGTATCGACGATAGTTATGGACGAGTCTATAAGAATATTTGAATCGTATCGACAATAGTTATGGAAGTGTCAATCAAATTGATAGAATCATAGCGACAATAGTTATGGACGAGTCTATTAAATTGATGGAATCGTATCGTCAATAGTTATGGACGAGTCTATATAATTGATTGAATCGTATCGACAATAGTTATGGACGAGTCTATAAGATTTATGGAATCGTATTGACAATAGTTATGGACGAGTCTATAAAATTGATTTAATCGTATCGACAATAGTTATGGACGAGTCTATCAAATTGATTGAATCGTATCGACAATAGTTATGGACGAGTCTATAAAATTGATGGAATCGTATCGACAAAAGTTATGGACGAGTCTATATAATTTTTTGAATCGTATCGACAAAAGTTATAGACGAGTCTATAAAATTGATTGAATCATATCGACAATAGTTATGGGCAAGTCTATAAAATTGATTGAATCGTATCGACAAAAGTTATGGGCGAGTCTATCAAATCGATAGAATCGTCTCGACAATAGTTATGGACGAGTCTATAAAATTGATTAAATCGTAGCGACAATAGTTATTGACCAGTCTATAAAATTGATAGAATTATAGAGAAAAAATTTGTGGACGAGTCTATACAATTGATTAAACCGTAGCGACAATAGTTATTGACGAATCTATAAAATTGAATGAATCGTATCGACAATAGTTATGGACGAGTCTATAAAATTGATAGAATCGTATCGACAATAGATATGGACGAGTCTATAAAATTGATGGCATCGTAGCGACAGTAGTTATGGACGAGTCTATAAAATTGATTGAATCGTAGCGACAATAGTTATGGACGAGTCTATTAAATTGATAGGATCGTATAAAAAATAGTTATGGACGAGTCTATAAACTTGATTGAATCGTATCGAGAGTAGTTATGGACGAGTCTAAAAAATTGATAGAATCTTAGCGACAATAGTTATGGACAAGTCTATAAAATTCATAGAATCGTATCGACAATAGTTATGGACGGGTCTATCAAATTGATTGAATCATATCAACAATAGTTATAGACGAGTCTATAAAATTTATTAAATCGTACCGACAATAGTTATGGACGAGTCTATAAAATTGATAGAATAGTATCGACAATAGTTATGGACGAGTGTATAACATTGATTCAATCATAGCGACAAGTGTTATGGACGAGTCTATAAAATTGATAGAATCGTATCGACAATAGATTTTGAAGAGTCTATAAAATTGATGGTATCGTAGCGACAATAGTTATGGACGAGTCTATAAAATTGATTGAATCATAGCGACAATAGTTATGGACGAGTCTATCAAATTGATAGAATCGTATCGACAATAGATTTTGAAGAGTCTATAAAATTGATGGTATCGTAGCGACAATAGTTATGGACGAGTCTATAAAATTGATAGACTCGTATCGACAGTGGATATTTAGAAGTCTATTAAATTCATAGAATCGTATCGACAATAGTTATGGACGAGTCTATAAAATTGATAGAATTGTATCGACAATAGTTATGGACGAGTCTATAAAATTGATAGAATCGTATTTACAATAATTATGGACAAGTCTATAAAATTGATAGAATCTTATCGACAATAGTTACGGACGAGTCTATAAAATTGATAGAATCGTATCGACAATAGTTACGGACGAGTCTATAAAATTGATAGAATCGTATCGACAATAGTTATAGATAAGTCTATAAAATTGATAGAATCCTATCGACAATAGTTATGGACGAGTCTATAAAATTGATGGAATCGTATCGGCAATAGTTATGGACGATTCTATAAAATTGATAGAATCGTATCGACAATAGTTATGGACAAGTCTATAAAATTGATAGAATCCTATCGACAATAGTTATGGACGAGTCTATAAAATTGATGGAATCGTATCGACAATAGTTATGGACTAGTCTATAAAATTGATAGAATCGTATTCACAATAGTTATGGACAAGTCTATAAAATTGATAGAATCCTATCGACAATAGCTATGGACGAGTCTATAAAATTGATAGAATCCTATCGACAATAGCTATGGACGAGTCTATAAAATTGATAGAATCCTATCGACAATAGTTATGGACAAGTCTATACAATTGATTGAATCGTATCGACAATAGTTATGGACGAGTCTATAAAATTGATTGAATCGTATCGACAATAGTTATGAGGAGTCTATAAAATTCATAGAATCGTATCGACAATAGTTATGGACGAGTCTATAAAATTGGTGGAGTCATAGCGACAATAGGTATGGATAAGTCTTAAAATTTCATAGGGTCGTATCGACAATAGTTATGGACAAGTCAATAAAATTGTTAGTATCTTATCGACAATATTTATTGACATAATATTGATAGGATCGTATTGACAATAATTATAGATGAGCCTATAAAATTCATAGGGTGGTAGCGACAATTGTTATGGACGAGTCTATAACAGTCATAGTGTGGTATCGACCATAGTTATGGACGAGTCTATAAAATTCATAGGGTCGTATCGACAATTGTTATGGACGAGTCTATAAAATGTATAGAATCATGTCTGTAAAGTTATGGACAACTCTATAAAAATGATTGAATCGTATTGACAATTGTTATGGACAGGTCTATAAAATTGATAGGGTCCCATCAATAATAGTTATGGATATGTCTATAAAATTCATAGAATCGTATCGACAATAGTTATGGACGAGTCTATTAAATTGATAGAATCGTATCGACAATAGTTACGGACGAATCTATAAAATTCATAGACTACTTTATAGACTGGTTCATAACTATTGTCGATACGAAAGATATTACTTTAAGTCCTACTTTCAAGGAGATCCTAGCCAAAAAGGAAATGCTTAATATTTCAGAATAGAGCAATATATAAGTTTCCTGGTTCAATTTTAAAATCTCTATAAAAAACAACATATAAAGCCATATATTCGGTTTAATAATTTATTATTTTACAAAGGAATATATAGAGGAGGTTATTTCAATTTCCTTAATCCGTGGATTTTCAACAATGGCTCATATCATCAGAGGAAATGAAATGCAGTTAGCAAAATGTTCAGCTGCGAATTGACGCTATCTTTCTTTCCAGCACAATTATTGAAAATAGTTTTTGGGTGGTTGTGAATAATTATATCGAGAAAATTATACGAAAAGAGAAGTTGATACAACCTGGGTAGTCCATTATTTGAAGGAGTCCAATGTCATTCGGGGTTATAAATCCGTGTGGGCAGAAAATATTCCCAGGGAAGAAAGGGATATTCCCATATAGCGAAAACGTACTGGTCCTTCTTGATATTTGAAACGTTGGTATTATTGAAACTCCGTGGATTAAGGAAATTAAAATAACCCCTTCTATATATTATTATTATTATTATGTGTGTGGGGGGGGTATAAAATTTGGTATGTTTATGTGCTTACAAATTTCTATATAAAGAGATCCAATCTTTAACTAAATTAGAAGACAGCGCATACGCGTAGAAATTCCTAATATGTGTTAGATTTTCTTTTATTTAGTTTCATTAAAAAGAGTTTGGAAGCCCTTTGTTAAAATTGTAATTCATTATTCTCTCTATCTATCTATATATATATATATACATACATGCATATATACATGCATACATGCATCTATTTATCTATATGCATACATATCTATCTATCTATATGCATACATACATATATATACATGTATATATGATGATTGCAACGTCTTGCCAGACGAGATCCACAGCCTCAGACATTTAAAATTCATGAGCCCAAATGTCTGAGGGAGTATCTATACAAATATGATGTTACAGAGTCTTAGCTTTGTACGACAGCTAAGTCTCTCTCTCTCGGTTCAAAATGTTGAGATCCAGCAACAAGCAAGAGCAAGATAGCCAGCAACAAATTAAACTGCAGACCAGCTTAATGCGGGTACTGGTCTTCCGTTGTATGGTTTTTTAAATCAGAGATTTACTTCTCTAGAAAGGTTGCCTTCACCACGGCTTACGGGAGCCCTCTCTACCCCAATACACATATACACACACAAAAATATACACGGTGCTAGTTGGCCGTTGACCCAGAAAAAGAGTTCATTCGCCCTTTGTATATACATATATATATATATATACATGCATATATATATATGTACACATATATATATATACATTTATATACATATATCCACACATATGTATATACATACATACCCGGTGAACCAAGTGCAAGTGAAATACAAACGATTGCACTGAAAGGGACGGCTAGAATCCTGAAAAGATCTCTTGGTTGGACTCACTAAAATAGGGGTAAATGTCAGACATCTGGTTGGATGTCCCATCCCCTAGAAGAAAAAGTTTAAGAAAAATGAAAAAAAAAAAAAGAATATACATACATACATATATATATATATATATATATATATATATATATATATATATATAGAGAGAGAGAGAGAGAGAGAGAGAGAGAGAGAGATCTGTATATATATATGTATATGTATATAATGGCCATATTCTTCAGACTCCCTTAATGTTTTACTTTGAACTGATTTTTCACACACTCTGACACCGGCTTTACTTTAACTGACTCTGATTAGATTTAAACATTCTATCGCAAATACTGAGCACTTTTCACTTCTAAGTATAGCACCTTTCCTACCTGTATTAGTTATTAATTCATTAATATATCGTTTTATTTTTAAAGTTACTTTTTCCTTTTTTGCCTCCATCACTCCGTACCATTTTTTTCCACAAAATTGTCATTTGTCGCGACATCATTTTTCATAAAACGTCTTTATCAAAGCCCTTTTATTAAAATGACTTTAATAAATTTACCTTTACGAAATGAAACGATCAAAATTTCTTTACTAATACAGTTTTATTAAGACGTCATAAGAAAAATGATTAACTAAAATATCTTTACTAATACTGTTTTATTAAGACGTCTTAAGAAAGTGATTAACTTTGTCAAACAATAAATTCTTAAATCGAATATATGTCTCTATATGTTGGTTTTTCAGAATTTTAAATTGAAACACGGAACTATATATATATATATATATATATATATATATATATATATATATATATATATATATATATATATATATATACTTAATTATTTTTGTTTCATATATGTCTGTAAAAAATAAGTCTTTATGAGTAAAAAATAAAAATTATTATATATGTTAGAATTGAATTTTTGGGGGTCAGTGTTTTAATACAGTGGCCTCCAAAAGTTCAACTCTAACATTCGTAACCTCCCTGACAGCCGCATTTTATATATATATATATATATATATATATATATATATATATATATATATATATATATATATATATATATTACTTATAATATATTAAGTAAGGTTTTTATATTCAAGATACACATAAAATGTATATAAAACTAAAAAATTAATTGCTTGGTATAATGTTTTCCTATATATAATAATTGGTTTGAATAATTTTTGTATACATAATAATTGGTTTGAATAATGTTTTCTTTTATATATATATATATATATATATATATATATATATATATATATATATATACATAGGTATACAAATATATTGTACATACATATATACGTATATGTGAATATTATATAAAAATTGGTTAAAAAAGAGACACACCGAAAAAAAACGGCTACGATTAATTATATTAACATCTATAATTTTACATGCTTCTATGGTTTACATAAAGCGAGCTTGATTTAGTCAAACAATTATTGATATCCATTATTGTTTTGCTAAAATAATGAATATCCTTGCGTTTGACACGAGAATGAGACGCCAAATATTCTGTGTAGCTTAATTGCCATATATATTTTCATAACATACTACCTATATCTACCTTTGTAATTAGCACTGTTGAAGTAAATACTGAAAATTTAGGCATGAAATTATAAAATTATATCTTCGTATATTAATTTATGTGATTAAATGAAGTAGTCATATATATATATATATATATATATATATATATATATATGAGCAAACAGTTAATAAAATATGTTTAAAAACACTTTGAAATGAGTTAAAAACATATTTAATCTGAAAAGGAAACACTAGATAAATGGATAGTCCTATTAGGACTATCCATTTATCTAGTGTTTCCTTTTATATTATAAGCTCTATTTCCTATTTGGTATTATCGAGCTTTTATATCTGGCTGAGATAATTTTATAAATATTAATTCTTTCATATTTATTATGTACTTTAATTTTACCATCTTGGATCGTTTTGGTAAATTCAATTGTAATTTTCATTATATATATATATATATATATATATATATATATATATATATATATATATATATATATATATATATATATATATATATATATGAATAACATCTTAGAGTTTGGAATAAAGCCTGTGTGTACGTATATATGTGGCTTGTTACATCGGCTATTGAAATACCAATTATGAGATAGACCGATTTATGGGAAAAATTAACCATAACTCATATGGTTTAAGTAAAACCTTTTGCAAATAAAACCAAAGTAAGCTATTAACTTCAAAGCTGAAAACCAGCATCTCATATATTTGGGGAACTTTGAGTATTTTCTCCCGTTTTTGTTTTTCTACCCCCCCCCCCGTCGTTGAGCCAATATTTTAATCGTTTTCCAAACATTAATAAATTTATTTTAGAGTCACCGTACTTTTGCCACATTCAATAAGTTCCCCATTAGAACTCTTTATTTTCGACATAATATTATTTTGTACGCTATCGATTTTCTCCTGATGAGATGGTAGCCGAAGGAGCTCTTGAGAAACTTCCGCTTATTTTTTTCAAAACTGTATATAAATTCTGTACCTCCAAACATATCTTCGGAAGAGGTACACACAACACCAAATTGGCACATGTAATAATATATATATATATATATATATATATATATATATATATATATATATATATATATATATATATATATATATATATATATATATATATATATATACTTAATTATTTTTATTTCATATCTGTCTCTAAAAAATAAGTCTTTATGAGTAAAAATAAAAATAATTATATATGTTAGAATTGAATTTTTGGAGGTCAGCATTTTAATACGGTGGCCGCCAAAAATTCAACTCTAACATTCGTAACCTCTCTGACAGACGTATTTCATATGAGCAAACAGTTAATGAAATATATATATATATATATATATATATATATATATATATATATATATATATATATATATTACTGTTTTATCTACTTAGTTACACGTTTCGTTTACCGAATCAAATCAACTAAGCAGATAAAAGGGCAATAAAAATGGGTTTGTATTACTATACACATAGATTCGAAAAAGGTGCCAAAAAACAAATATGTAACAGATAAATGTTATTTAAGGCAAGATAAGTTACTTTTCTATCTAACTGGATCAGTTTTTGAGTATTTTTTATTTAATGTAACATGTTTATTCAGCTCGAAACACATACAGTGTTTACCGATGTATTTGTAAATTGCAAATGGCGCAGAAATCTTTGGTGAACACGGTAAGTTTAGGAAAACTAGTTAAAACTAAAAAACTAAAAAAAATACTGTTAGGAATATATATATATATATATATATATATATATATATATATATATATATATATATATATATATATATATATATCAATGAAATTCGAAAGAATCAGAAGAAAGAAATGCACACACGGTATCCGTAATATTTAATGAAATTTTTTCGTACTGCGAAGGAGGAAAAGAACGTAAACAAAAAAACGTGACATCGCAAAACTGGAAGTGGCGAGGGTTTAAATTAAGGCTAGTCAATCGGAAAGAGGGGATTACTTTCGAAATATTGGCGAAAAAAGCGACCTCTCCTTGTAGAAAAGGGCCCAGTTGAGGATGAAGGAATTAGTGTTTTTAGCCAATTTTTCGATATTTGTCGTCCGTTCGGTTGAGCTTTAAAACGATACCGACCTCGTTTAAATCCGTCGCCTCTGTCGAAAGTTTTAGGCATACATACATACATACATACATACATACATACATACATACATGCATTCATACATACATACATACATTTAAACAGACAGGTGATATTTATATTATAGATAAATAGATATTCGAATATTCCATTAAAGTTTTTTTTTTTACATTTTAAATGTTGAGTTTGTAAAGAAGTTAAGAATATTAATTTTCCTCTTTCCAATTGACCAATTAATAACGTTAGAGCATATCTTTCTTGTGTTCTCTTGATGTTACTGGATTCCATGACACGAATTCATCTAATCTGGTCGATTATCCAGCTTCGTACCGTTACTTGAGGTAACATCACTTGGAGAAAATGCAGTTTCTCGTACACTGTGGTTTATTCATACTGAAGAGATATTATTTGGTCCGCGTTTAGTAAGGAAAAGTATCCTCATGCCAGATTGTCCTGACAAACCCCCGTACAGAGGGACCTTAGACACGCAAGTATAGCATCCAGTAGGTATTCACGTATGAGTGAGTTTTTGTGAACGATAAATTCTAAATGCCATATTTCCAATAAATTCCATATTACCCATTCGAGACACCATCTTTTTATATATTTCCCATGCATATGTGCTATCAGTTTTTATGTTTACTAATTTGCATATTGATTTTGAAAAAGTGCATTTTAGTAATTAACTCGTGTTTTCTACTATTATTTCAATGCAATAATTGGTTTGATATTAATATACCGATTAGTTCTCTTTCACAATATTGTTTTATTTTTTCGAACAAATATTTAGCTTTAGTGTTCAAAGTTTTTTTCTTCTCTCTTACCGAGAGACCAGATTGTAGCTACAACAAGTTACGATCTATTTGTAAATTGTAAGTGAATGAACAAATCGATTTCTTTTCTGTTCAACCTTATCTTAATTATTTTTAAGAAATATTACAAGTGTATATACGACTGGGGGCCGCCAGTGAATTTATCATTTCCATGAATATTCCGCCTTCGATTTAACTCGCCAAAGATTAAAACCACTTCGATCAATATGATAATGTTACAATTATATCTAGTATCGAATTTTGCAAAGTGATAGTACTCGCCAGATCACCGACGTTTAGCGACGTTGAGCTTGGCCAGTACCCAATGGGTGATCAGTTGGAAAGGCTAAACGCTGTATGTACCGCGCCCAGTTGCAGAAAATTTCAGGGGTGCATTAATTAACTGGGAGAGATGCACCCCCAGTCTTCGTTAAAACATGCATCTAGGAGAAGGGAAAACTCTGATGTCAAAACCTTCGGTCTACTGCATATTCTGTCCTATAGCAGGCATCTGCACCGACAAAGATTAGCAGTAATACCAAAAACTGTGGTAAACGTAGCATCTATAACACACATCCCTGCAAGTGTATTTTTTCATTTGCGAAAATATACACACATATTACATGGGGTTGTAAGTCAATCCGATTTTTTTTTTAATTACACTGTAGATATTTAAAATGAATCAAAATCAGATTTTGGAATTGTATCGGAATATATATATATATATATATATATATATATATATATATATATATATATATATATATACTAGCAAAAGTACCCGTCGTTAACTGGGTTCAAAAACAGTCTACAGAAAATGGACTCTGATTTATGAAAGTATGACAGGTTATGAAAAGGAAGGCTTGTAAAGAAATAGCTTCGAATTTGGGGTGTATCAAACCAAAGCAAAATATGATGAAAGTAAAAATGAAATAGATAAACCCCATAATTTATTATGCCATACCTGAAAGACTTATCACAATATTCTGTGGATCTATATTAAAAAAAACCTTGTTAAACTTTGTTACATATTTCGATTCTACGGAGGTCAGGTCCGAACGAGCACCCCACAATTTTATTATACCATATTTCTTCAAACTGAAACATAATTATCAAAGTATACTAACGCAGATAGATATGAAAAGTCTTTATTAAAGATTGTGCCTATTTCCATTTTATGGAGGCCAGGCGCGAACGCAGACCCCACAATTTTATTATACCATCCCTATTTAAGTTAAAACATACTTATCAAAGTATTATTATGTACATCTATATCAAAAACCCTTGTAAACGTTTTTTTTTAATTTTTAAATTATTTATTTCCATACTTTGTGGACCAGGCGCGAACGTAGACCTCACAATGTTAATGGACCACCGTTCTGCCAGATCAAACATACCCATACCTGTATCTCGATACATCTTCTATCATTATATGTAATCAGTTTTTTTTAAAATAGTCAATCATATAGGAGCCTGTTCGTGACCAGACACACACATACACATACACAGACATTCAGATTTATATTATAGATATATAGTACTATAGTAATATATATATAGTACTATATAGTATATGGTCCTGGATATGACCTTAAACTATATCCAGTGATGAGGCCCCAGCTTCTGGGCTTTGGGGAGTGTGGAGCCACCCTTTAATTGCTAATGCTCCTAGGTCCACTCACCCCGGAGTGGTAGTACCTGTTAGGGTCCCAACTATGGATTAAATAGAAACCGACTTGAAAACAACAATTATATTCTATTGTTTGGGATTCAGCATTAAATAACCTGAAAAGGTTGATATGCCGTAAAACAAAAACAACCAACCAACCTATGTGTGTGTGTGTGTGTGTGTGTGTAGTATATATATATATACATAATTATGTTTATATGTATATTATTATTATTTATATATATATATATATATATATATATATATATATATATATATATTCTTTTTAAAAATATAATTATCCACTGACACGTGTTTTGTCGTCTACGACTCATTAGAGTGACTGAATCTAGAGAGATTCGAAATCTCGCTAGATTCAGCCACTCTGATGAGTTGTAGACGACGAAACACGTGTCAGTGGATAATTATATTTTTAAAAACAATATGTATGCTGCTCACCATGTGAACCAGATAAAACATACCTCGATACATCTGCTATCATTATATGTAATGTGTCTCGATACATCTTCTATCATTATATGTAATCAGCTTTATAAAATAGTCAACAATATAGGAGCCTATTCGTGACCAGACACACACACACACACACACACACATACACACACACACACACATACATTCAGCTTTATATTATATTATATTATATATATATATATATATATATATATATATATATATATATATAATTATGTTATCAAAGATAATATGATAAAGTTATGTATAGAATTTATTTTTCATTTTTCATTTAACGTATAGATATATAATATGTATGTATGCATGTATGTTATGTATTTGTGTGCGTCTTTTTGTGTATTAATTTATAGCCTTGAACGCTTTAAACATTTAAATTAATGCATACTGTATTTATTTGCGTTTAAAACGTAACTTTTACAATTTTGCCAATATTTTCAATATAAGGTCAGACAAGATGTTTTTGTTTATTTAAAATTTCATCTTGAAAATAAAAAAAACTGTTATTCATAACAACAACAACCTTTGATCTCTATAGCTTTATTCTATTTGTCAACAAACTTATAAATATCTGTTATTTGTTTAATTCTTTAGATTTTGTTGCGAAATATGAATCTATAATTCATGTTCCGTTTCATCTCGTGATGTTAACCTTTGGGTTTTTTTTTTAAAACCTGATGGCCTTCGGGTCAAGATCAAAGTGTAGTATCTGTTCCGGCAGATACTGCACTTAAGATAATTTGTACCAGTCAATGGAGGGGAAACCCTCTATACTGGGACAATTATTATTTTTGGTAACCAGAGTGACCCCTTTTAGGGGAGCTGGTTTTTACCTCACATTAAAAACGGCCTTGTGCCTAATTTGCTCTGTGGGGGAGCAAATAAACACCATCTGTTCTTCAGATGCTGTGCTTCAATTTTTTGTTCTCTGTTAGTGGAGGAGAAATCCTTCACGACTGAGACCATTTTTATTTTTCTTCCTTTTCTCCACATTAAAAAACAACCCTGGTGTCTAACTCTGTCCCGTGGGGAGACGTTGTAAATAGGAACCTTTGGTCATTTAAATGGTTTTGTAATGCTTGTGCTTGAAATATGTGATAATCTGATGGTGCAAGGTTATGGGAAGATGCAGGATGGGGCAAGATTTCACTAACCCAATTCTCCTAGATCTTTGCGCAGTAGTGCTTTATAAGGACGAGCATTATCATCATGGAAGAGGACTCTCTTTCTGTTGATTAAAGAAGGTCGTTTTACGGTCAACATGGGTGAGAATATTACATAAAATATGAATGATGCTTACATAATCTGGAAAAAATAGTCATAAATCAATCATAGTGTAGTGTTTATGTAATAAGAAAATGCATAACATTAATTTCAATGGTTTGATATATTCTTTATACAAACGTGCGAAAATATTTACATTTATATCGGTACCGACGGTTTCAAGCCCGGTAGTTGAGGACTGCTCTAAATGTCCGCCTCTCATCTCTCAGATGAGAGTCGGCTGAAGAGAGCCGGAGGCGGATATTAAGAGCAGTCCTCACCTACCGGGCTTGAAACCGCCGGTACCGACTACCGATATAAATGTAAATTCCTGTATATATTATACAAAAAATATATTGCTCTTATTTCGAGAAAGGTTTTTTCCCTAATAATAGAGCACTGTATGGGATTTCTTTTTCTACAAAAAAGTACAAGTATATATATATATATATATATATATATATATATATATATATATATATATATATATATATATATATATATATATATATATGAATTTACCTCTAGTAATATCTATCAGGATTTTCATCGGATTTTAATCTGTGTCTTATCTCGCATATATATATATATATATATATATATATATATATATATATACATATATATATATATATTATATATGTGTGTGTGTGTGTGTGTTTGATTACTTCATTTAATCACATAAACTAATATACAAGAATATATATTTTATGCGTAAATTTTAAATATTTACTTCAACAGTGCTCAATATTTAGGTAGAGCTAGGTAGTAAGTTATGAAAATATATATGGCAGCATATCGTGATAATTCGTCAGACTTTTGTCTGACGAATTATCACGAGAATGAAACGCAGAATATTGACATATATATTTTCATAACTTTCTCTCTCTCTCTCTCTCTCTCTCTCTCTCTCTTCTCTCTCTCTGTATATATATATATATATAGTGATATATATATATAAATATATATATGTGTGTTGCGTGTGTGTGTGTATTAAAAACATTATATATATATATATATATATATATATATATATATATGTATATATATATATATATATATATATATATAATTATTACTATAATATTTTTAAATACCTGCAGACGCTAGTGTTTCATACTTTCGGGATCATCAGTGCAAAGGTGTCACGATTACAGCCGGGAGATTCGAATCCAGCCACAAATAAATTGTTAGGTGATCAACATCTTGAAATTTTTAATTTAGACTTTTGTCATATATATATATATATATATATATATATATATATATATATATATATATATATATATATATATATATGCATTTTGATACACAAAAGTTCGTGATTAAAAAACTTTCATCATACATATATATTTATACATTCTGTCACCCAAAAGTTCGTGATTAAAAAAAAAAACTGCCGGATAAAATCATTTCAAATATTTTGGGGAATTAAGAAATGTATTTTTTTTTTTAAATATTATATTTCTTCATTTTTGAGATAAGAATTTATAATTCATATCATTGTGATTATTCAAACTACTCTTCTATTTTCATAATATTTCGGTCGATATAATATCCGACTTTCTTCGTGTGTATTTTTTATAACTCAGAAATCCTTCTGGAAGACTCGAAAATCTACACGGAATTTAGAAGAGAACGTTAACATACTCTTTTTCCGTCAGCGATGACTGGGTAAAATTCCTAAGTAATTGCAAGTGTATTATTTTAGTATTGCACGCACTTAGAATTTAACCTTCAACCTCCAGGAAAGTGTAACTTACAAATGAATTTTGAGAATTACTTTATCAACTACACCATGGACCCGTATACTTGGTAAAAATGCATGCTACTCGCGCGGATTAAAAAAAAAAGTTTCTGCTTGAAATTACGTGCAGATTCCCAAATTTGACAGAAAGATTCCCGAGTTCATGAAGATATACCTCATGAAGGTTACATCGGCACTCGAGACGAGAACAGTAGTCGGAATAATCTGAATAATACGAAATATCAACCCTCATCTAAAAAATTTAGAAGAGTTATATTCCAAAAGATTTAAATAATTTTATTGATATTTTTAAAATTAAAACTGTCACTATTTATGATGTTTATGGGACCAAATTCCAGTACAGTAGAACCCCGGGATACGGCATTAAAAATTAATAACAAAATACACACATGTATATAATCAAAAAAGATTGTAAATAACACCGTAAGGCGGGGCAAATACCGTAACCAGGGGCCGAAAAACATCGTATTTCACATTGTAACTTGGAAAAAAGTATCCTAGGGCCAACGTATCCCGAGGTTCTACTGGATTTTATTAGACATTAAATTTTTTTTAACGTCGTTTGGGACCATAAAAATAATTTCCGATGTTATTGATAATAATTTCTTTATTGCGGACTATTATCCTCATCTTTCTTAGTTGTTGTTTCATGATGTTTCGTCCAACTATTCCTCTGGCCTTCGTCAGGTGGTAATCGCGACGGGATAGGAACTCCGAATCTCCTAACTGCATTCTCAGCAATTACTGCCATCCATAGATGTTGTCGTCTCACCACGTTTTAGTCCCAATAAGTCATATGGATATATTTTTTTATTTTTGAAATCGCAACTTTATAACATTAAATCTATAATAATATATAGGAAATTTACAAAAATTAAAATATCATATTTAAGCGTACTTTACGACCAGGCTTTACTTGGCGTTCGTGCTAGCTTAGATAAATACTTTTGCAGTTTTAACAAAAGAGCTACAATAATATCAGAGCGTCTACATTTATGCTGAACATCTAAAACATCAATATATTACAGATGAATGAGCCCTCTGTGGAATTTCCACAGGTCCCGCTAGTTTATATTAATATACCAATATTGTATTGGTATATTTATATACTAATATCTGATTGGTATATTAATATACCAATATTTGATTGGTATATTAATATACCAATATTTTATTGGTATATTAATTTACCAATATTGGATTGGTATATTTATATACCAATATCTGATTGGTATATTAATATACCAATATTTAATTGGTATATTAATGTACCAATATTTTATTGGTATATTAATATACCAATAAGGTATATTTCAGTTGTACAGACGGCCCAAGAGCTACATCATTGTTTTTTTTGTTGTTGTTGTTTTTTTTTTGTTTTTTTTTGTTTTTTATTTATTTTTTTTTTTTTTTTTGCATTGCGTCTTCGGTGATCGGGAGATCCTATTTATTTAAAAGGAGGATAAAAGATGATAACACACAACAGATATTAAAATAGCGCATCTATATACTAATTTAATTTTCGTAGTGTGTTATCACCTTTTTTTTTAGTAAATAGAATTTCCCGATGGAATAATTTATAATGTGGAAACTGTGACACACGTTCGTTAAATTAGTATATAAATACGCGTATTTAATGTTCGTAGTGTGTTATTACTAGGGCTGTGACAACAGCATATTTTTTTCATTGTTTTGACTCTCGAGTGTATATCCGTTAATATCAGATATGTTTTTGTAAAGACGGGCGTGGTTCTCGGTTGAGTAAGTGTGTCTAACTGTATCGGATATATACCTGAGAGTCAAAGAATGACAAGGATATTCTGTTGTCACATCCTAGTTATCACCTTCTATCCTCCTTTATAATAAACAGGATCTCCCGATCGAATAATTTATTATCTGCAAACCGTGACACACGTACATACGTACGGTATTAATATATAGATTTTATATTTCTCAAAAAAGGTTAAGATCTCTGAAGAGGTGACGTTTAAAAACGTAATAAATATATATTCTTTCCTTTTACGCATGTTTTTGCAAAGCTGCGAGGATTATATAATTGTGAAAGAACTCGCTTTGTCTGTTGTTTTGACTGCGCGAACTTGGATATGTTATTAAACTCTCGCTTTTGGGAGTTAATTAAGTTTTTTTTGTTGTTTTTTGTTTTTTTGTTAGTTTTTTATTTTGTACAAACAAGGTGTTTTATTATTATTATTATTATTATTATTATTATTATTATCATTATTATCATTATTATTATTATTATTATCATTATTATCATCATTATCATTATTATTATTATTGTCATCATCATCATCATCATCATCATCATCATTATTATAATCATCATCATCATCATCATCGTCATCATTATTATTATCATCATCATCATCATCATCATCATCATCATTATTAATTTTATTATTATTAATATTTGGTTCAATATCTTAAGACTTTACTAATTATCTAACTAGTATTTATCTTTCAGGAGATTTTTAAAATGAATTTATCTAACTTCAAAATTTAGTTGAATTTGTCAGTTTCCGACATCGCCGTAAAAACCATTTTCATTATAACATTGTTAGCGCTTCTACACTATTGGGACGAAATTTTGCAGTCGATAAATGGAGTTTTCAGATTTAAAAAAAATATGGTTTCTACTGATTTTTTTTTTTTTTGTCACTTCTAATGAATTACAATAGTAGCTTCCAAATTCCAAAAATTGAAATTACCTGAATATTGCTGAATTTAAAAAAAAAAAAAAAAACTCCTTGTTTAAATCGAAAAGGAAAATTACCTCCCTTTTCAAGTCTCCTGTGTTTTACGATCTTTTTTATCAAATTTTATTTTTTATTTCCTTTAATAAATAATAAGTTTCTACCTTATCGATTTTTTGCAATTTTTGGATATAATCGTCTTAAAAATGCGAGGAATACGTAGATTCCATTGCTTTCAAGTGAAATGTAGATACCATTGTTTTCAGTTGAAATTCAGTATTATGATGTCCGAAATTTCGTCCTAATAGTGTAGAAGCGCCCCCTTTTTTATTCTTTTACACGTGTAATTTTTTTTCTCTCTTTAGAGATAAACTTTAGGCTTTAATCTTTCAAACACAATGAAAACGTAATCGGAAACATACAAAAAAAATTATGATAAACCGGTTTTCAAAACCAAGTTCCAATCAGTTTTCGCCATTACATGGCACGCACCTATATGATACGTAGTTTTACACAAAATGAAGTATTTATAGATTTTTCACATATTTTCCAACGCGATTTATCATTTTAAGCTGAGGTGATTCATTTATTCATTTTTTAACATTGCCCCTTTCTTAATTATATTTTGTACAAAGTTATAATTATTTTCTTGCGGTAATGTTTTAAGCTCGATGTATAAGAAAAACCGAAACCCAAGCCTACGGTATCGATATCCGTTTTATAAAGAATTTTTAATTTAGAATTAATAGATTATTCTTTATTTCTAAAAATAGTTACGATCTCTGATATTTCGAAATATTATTTCGTATTAATTTATTTTTATTTCGGACTATTAGTCTCATCTTTATTAGTTGTTGTTTTTGATATTTTATTGGTTTTGTTTATTCACAACGTTTCGGCCAACTATTCCTCTGGCCTTCGTCAGGTGGTAACCGCGACGGATAGGAACTTCGAATCTCCTGACTGCATTCTCAGCCATCACTGCCATCCGTAGTTGTTGTCGTCTCACCACATTTTTGGCCAATTAACCTCTGGCACGCTTTGGGTGGGATTGAAACCGCTATCTTCAGACAATGCTCATCTGGAACCTGACGAAGGCCAGAGGAATTAGTTGGCCGAAACGTTGTGAATAAACAATGCAATAAAAAGATGAAAAACAACAACTAATAAAGATGAGACTAGTAGTCCGAAATAAAAATAAATTAATATATATAATGCTCATCTCAAAAATGAATTCCAATTACGGAATAATATATATATGGCACAATGTAGTATGTTTTTTTTTTTATTTGTCATTGATGGACGGACAAGCAGACAAAATTACAAATTATACATTTTAAAACTTTACTTTAGACGGCAAATATCGCAGACATGCCTATATCTGAAACTATCATTTATTTCTTCTTAAAAATCTCAAGACAAACAATATATTATCCCACGGACAACGGATCGCTATAACATATCACTATTTTTCCCAAAACAGTATATATATATATATATATATATATATATATATATATATATATATATATATATATATATATATATAAACTCCTGATTTGTTTTTACATTAGCAGTAATATGTTGCTACACGGTCATGAGCATGTTTCGGTCAGCTAGTTACCAGTAACTACAGACCTCTTCTGGCGACACGGCTTATACGAAAGCAAAGTTTGCAATAAAAATATCAGATCTTCCTCGTCATAGGGAGTTAATATTAGAAGGGTTTCATCAAATATTGTGGAAAATAATATTTAGTTGTAAGTGTGATGGCCGCCCTAAAACGCGGTTCATTCTCATATATATTTTCATAAAATACCTAGCTCTAAATATGTATTGAGCACTGTTGGAGTAGATACTGATAATTTACGCATAAAATTATATCTTCGTATATTAATTTATGTGATTAAATGAAGTAGCCATATATATATATATATATATATGTGTGTGTGTGTGTGTGTGTGTGTGTGTGTGTGTGTGTGTGTGCGTGTGTGCGTGTGTGTGTGCACGTATATATATTTTATAAATTTATATATATATATATATATATATATATATAGATAGATAGATAGATAGATAGATATAAGTGTTGGGACGATTCATCGGTCTCTAGAATCGAAAAAATCGGAACATTTAAGGTATCGGAATCGAAAAAAATGAGCCGATTTTGGGATATAAAAAAAACGATTTTTGTAACTGTTTATCATTTGTTTTGTTTTTGTTTGAATGTAATATTTCAATATGAATACAAAATATAAACTGGTTAATATGTATTGATTTTAATATGCATTGATTTTAATATGTATTGATTTTAATATGTATTGATTTAAATGTTTATTGATTTTAATATGAATTGATTTTGATATGTATTGATATTAATATGTATTGATTTTAATATGTATTGATGTAAATGTTTATTGATTTTAATATGAATTGATTTTGCTATGTATTGATATTAATATGTATTGATTTTAATATGTATTGATTTTACTATGTATTGATTTTAATATGAATTGATTTTAATATGTATTGATTTTGATATGTATTGATTTTAATATGTATTGATTTTAATATGAATTGATTTTAATATGTATTGGTTTTAATATGTATTGATTTTAATATGTATAGCTCATCCACGAAAGTTTATCTTTACGTTCGCCAAAATATAGATCTCATATCGCATAGGTGCATACGGTAATAAAGAGAAAAAAAACTTGAAAGCTAAACATGTAATGATTTTAAAGAATCGCTATCGGTAATTGTATCGGAATCAGCAATTTAAAACAGAATCTGTATATGTATCAGAATCGGGACAAATTTTGAAATAGCCCTATCATTAATATATATATATATACATATATATATATATATATATATATATATATATATATATATATATATATATATATATATATATATATATAAAGGGCTCCCTCAGTCTTTGACGGACTATGGTTAACCACGAAGGGGTGCCTGCGCGTTAAAGACTTAAAGGTGCGCAATCTCCAACCACACCTCTCCTGAGTCGACATTGTTAAATACCAGTGGAAAGTGAAGTGTACAAGAAAACTAGAAACAAATGAATATATATATATATATATATATATATATATATATATATATATATATATATATATATATATATATGAAATTAATGAAATAAACTTTACCAAGAGATTGAAATGTTTATAAAGTTATTTATTTTAATAAATTTATGAAAATCGCAGGATGCTATTAATGTTAACCAATGAAAAAAAAAAGTATAAATATAAATATAAATAGATAAAATAAAATAAGATAATTAATTAATTGAAAAAAGATAAATAAATTAACTAATTAAATTAAATAATGAACCAAATAAGAAGAAAAAAAAAGAAAACGTATATAAATTGTTCCAAATAAGTTAGATCGATTACGATGAATCCTTAAAAATTTAGAAATACTGGGACTTTTGATAAATATGGTAATTACATCAGCCAGTTCCTGCCAGAAGTAAAGACTGTTATTCAGAAGTTTGAAAGGATCGAAAACAGAATGAAAAGACAGCAAATTTTTTAAATGAATATGCTGTAGAAAAAAAACGCTGTCAAATATATATATATATATATATATATATATATATATATATATATATATATATAAAGAACTCTATTTAAGTGTGTATAGTATTGAATACACATTTTTTACTACCTAAACTTTACTTATATATTGAGCAATGTTGAAGTACTGAAATAAAAGGAATATACAAGATATATTGTACATATAAAAATACACACAAACATATATATATATATATATATATATATATATATATATAGAAAAAGATTTTTGAAATATATATATATATATATATATATATATATATATATATATATATAAGCATGTATTTTTATAATAATTTTAATTCGTATTTTAAGTCTACATCTAAAAGGATATTCATTGTAGCTATATATAACTACGTCATTTGTCGCAGGATTCGAACCCCGGACTCAAGGAATTTTTAATACAATCCAATGACTTTTACCAGATATAATTTTTAATAAATGTAATGGGAAATTAATGAAAAGAAATTAAAACTATAGATGACTTTCTGAAATTTGCTAAAACTTAAGAACAACAATAACAATAATAATAATAATAATAATAATAATAATAATAATAATAATAATAATAATAATAATAATGATAATTATGATAATAAAATAACAATAAAAAAATAATATAAACAATATTATTAATAATGAATAATAATAATGATAAAATGATTATTATTATTATTATTAAATAATGATGATGATAATAATATTATTATTTATATTATAATAATAAATAATAATAATAAATAATAATGATAATAATATTACAAGATAATAATACTTATAATATGAAGAACAAAAAGAAAAGGAAAAAAGTAATATTGAAAATAATAATAATAATAATAATAATAATAATAATAATAAAGATTATGTTAACAACAACAAAAACAACAACAATAATAATAAAAAATAGTAATAATAATAATGATGATAAAAAAATAATGATAACATTAATAACAGGAAGAAGACAATAATAACAACGACAACAACAAAAACAAAAATAATGCAAATGATAATAATAATAGCAATAATAATAACAATAATAATAATAATAATAATAATAATAATAATAATAATCAATTAATATAAAAATCGGATGTGTAATCGATTTGTAATTGTCTGACGCATTGAAATCGATCAGATATTTAAAATGATTGAAAACAAATTCAGTTTAAAATACATGAAAATCCTGGATGACGTGACAGACAATCCTCGAGAAATAAATAAAATGTATATGCACACATACATATCTATATTTATCTCTATCTATCTATCTATCTATCTATCTATCTATCTATCTATATATATATATATATATATATATATATGTATATATATGTATATATATATATTGTATCTCTCTCTTTATATATATACATATATATATTATATATATTATATATATTATATATACATATATATATATATATATATATATATAGTAATTTATAAAATATACATGGCAATTAAGCTATATATGGCTCTCGTATTTTTATGAATTAGCACTATTTAATTATTTAACTATTTAACTATTTAACTACTGATATGAGATATATGACACACTACATATAAATTTTAAATAATTATAAAAAAAGATATTAGTATATCTCTATTCATTTATTCTCTCTCTTACCTCCCTCTCTCTCTATTTTTCTTCACATATATTATATAAATCATATATATTATATAAATAAAATATATTATATAAATAATTTACTATAGTACTGAGAAACATTTTCCCCATTATTATTTACGAATATATGCGTGCGTGCGTGCGTGCGTGCGTGCGTGCGTGCGTGTGTGTATGTGTGTGTGTGTGTGTGTGTGTGTGTGTGTGTGTGTGTGTGTGTGTGTGTGTGTGTGTGTGTGTGTGTGTGTGTGTGTGTGTGTGTGTGTGTGTGTGTGTGTGTGTGAAACTTCTAGATACAAAATTAATTGGTTCCGACCTTGGTCTTCGTATCTTAAAATGTTTGTATCCTAAAAGGTGTTTTACACAAAAATCATCTCAGCCGTTTGAAACCCTATGAAAAAATACCTTGAAGTTCACGTCTAACGTAAATAGGTTCTTGATGAGCAGTTCCATATAAGTTAACAAATTTACCGAATTTTCATTACTAATGATTTTGTCCATATTGTCCAATTTCTACTGTACACTCTTACTGTACCTTATCCTTGAGTGGCATCTTGGCCTTGATAATGCGATGATGTCTGCGTAAAAAACAAAATAAAAATACAAAAAAAAACAAAAGCTAGAATGAAAAAGGGCCAGATAGAACCTAACATAACTGTTAATAGTACCTATTTACTATGCCTCCCCACGGGACAGAGTTAGACACCAGGGTCGTTTTTTAACGTGGAGAAAAGGTACAAAAATAAAAATTGTCTCAGTCGTGAGGGATTTCTCCTCCACCGAAAGAGAACAAGAAATGGAAGTGCAGCATCTGAAGAACAGATACTACACTTTGATCTTGTCCCGAAGGCCAAGTAACATTCAGTATCACTTTCTATAAAGTACTTCATTTTTCTTTCACGTTTAAATAATTTTATTTAATAAAAATCGACTGGATGAGATGACACAATTTTTTAATCGTTATTTCAATCATTAATCGTAAGATCACGAACTTAATCAAATCTATGAACACGCAGGTGCGCGGAGGTAAAAGGATTCAAATTTAAATCGATTATTTACTATCTTAGAGCTAATTTGCGATTTCTAACAAAAATAATGACGAACTCCTCTAATCCTTATAAACATTTCAGAGAGTATACGATAAAAATTAAAACAGAAAATCGTTTTGCAATCTGTTTTTCGAAATGTGATAAAAATTGTAATGCGTAGTTCATTTTTCAATGTTTAAAATAATATTAATTTATGAGGAAGTAAGCAGAAAAAAATAAATTCAAGTCCAAGAAAGAAACGTTACCAAGATAAAACTTAAACACAACTATTTTAAGGAAATTACTATATTTTTTTTTAAATTGGATAAAACCCGAGTTTTTTTACAAAATTATCGAAGAATAGGTGGCTGAAAAATAGTCTTACTGTCACTTGTATCTTTCGTATTATGAAAATATTTTCGTATGCAGAGACAAAAATGTGTTCACATCCAGTTTTGTAAGCTGAAATTCTGTAATTTCGTAAACCGAGTCTTTCGTATCTAGAGGTTTCTGTTATACACACACACACACACACACACACACACATATATATATATATATATATTTCATTGAACGTCACCCTTGTGTTTATATATATATATATATATATATATATATATATATATATATATATATAACTACTTCACTTACTCACATAAAATTAATATATGAAAGTATAAATTTATAATTTATTTACTTCAAAAGTGCTCAATACATAGGTAGAGCTAGTTAGTTAGTTATAAAATATATATGGCGATTAAGCTACACAGAATATTCCGCGTTTCATCCACTCTAGGATTCTTCAGCTTTATGCTTGGCTTGGGAGAGATGCTAGTCTAGTGGCACTGATGAGTTGTGATACAACGAAACAGGACTGTATGTCGATGACTACAAATATATATATATATATATATATATATATATATATATATATATAGTCATCGACATACAGTACTGTTTCGTTGTATCACAACTCATCAGTGCCGCTAGACTAGCATCTCTCCCAAGCCAAGGATTGAACCTAGAACCGTCGTGTTGACAGTCGGCAGTTCTCCCACTCGACATGGAATCGACGCCCGCAAATAACTCGTCGGAATGTCTATTTAAATAGACATCCACCACCACTTTTACAGTGCTCAAACTGCCTGTTTGTAAACAAACAAACAACGAGCTTCGCATTTTCAGCCAATTAAGTAGCGTGTGAGATTATTTACGACAGTGCTCTACCTAAAGAGGGGGGGGCTTAAAATATATTTGTAGTCATCGACATACAGTCCTGTTTCGTTGTATCACAACTCATCAGTGCCACTAGACTAGCATCTCTCCCAAGCTAAGGATTGAACCTAGAACCGTCGTGTTGACAGTCGGCAGTATATATATATATATATATATATATATATATATATATATATATATATATATATATATATATATATATATATATACTGCAAAATTTTGTTGAAAATTCAAAGACTCACGTTTTCTTTTTTATAACCTTCGTTTATTTCCTGGATTTTTTCCATTACAGCTGTTTCATTGATGAGTTGACAATTTTACGATTTATGTTTCTATAAAAATATCCTGTCCCACCATCTTCTTCAGATGTTTATCCATTAGATTTTTACAACAAATGGTATATTTTTAACAGGCTGGACATCGTATTAGGGTAAAAGGATTTCCAAAGCCCTGCCTCCTCACTTCCTCCATCTTATATATATATATATATATATATATATATATATATAGAGAGAGAGAGAGAGAGAGAGAGAGAGAGAGAGAGTGAAACTAATGAATTTACGAAGGTTATTAAGAGTGCTCAATATAAGAAAAGCAAGATATATTTAATTAATATAAACAAATTTACATGGTCGCTACACTAGGCATGCTAATGTATGTGTGTGTGTGTATATGTATGTATGTATGTATGTATGTATGTATGTATGTATGTATGTATGTATTAGTGATGAGACCATTCTAATATTTATTTCCCGAATACGATACAACTACTGATTCATTTCCGAATCCTCAATTTAAATGTAGAGTTGTTTTTTTAATATAATTTTAAATTTTCGGATTAAAGTAAAAAAAAAATTAAAAAATACCCGACGTAAAATTACACTTGATTTTCCTTTCACTGACAGTTTGAAATCAATAAATATCATTTTATCATTAATTCGAGCCATGGAAAAATAAGTTTTCAACAAAAACAAAAAAAGGAAAAACCATTAAAGAATCGTTTTGGCAATCCGTAAATAGGCACAATTTTTCCGATTCCGAAAATAGTTCCGACTTGTACGATTCCTGATTCCGATTAATCGACACATATATATATATATATATATATATATATATATATATATATATATATATATATATATATATATATATATATATATATATATATATATATACTCGGGGTTTTTTTTATATTCAAAAGTAATGGACTAATGAATTCAACGAGGTTGTTAGATAATGCTCAATAAAAAGAGCTGATAATACTTGCTTATTGTTATATAAACATGCTCACATCCCGCTGCTACAAATAGCCACTTGTTTCAACCAAACAACAGATATCATCAGGCAGCGACTTGACTATTCAAAAGTTCAATGAATAACCTCATTGAACTTTTGAATAGTCAAGTCGCTGCCTGATGATATCTGTTGTTTGATTGAAACAAGTGGCTATTTGTAGCAGCGGGATGTGAGCATGTTTATATAACAATAAACAAGTATATATATATATATATATATATATATATATATATATATATATATATATATATATATATAGTAATTTATAAAATATATATGGCGATTAAGCTACACTGAATATTCTGCGTTTCATCCAGCTATAGGATTCGTCAGGCTTATGTCCGCATAAGCCTGACGAATCCTATAGCTGGATGAAACGCCGAATATTCAGTGTAGCTTAATCGCCATATATATTTTATAAATTACTAACTAGCTCTACCTACGTATTGAGCACTTTTGGAGTAAATACTTAAAGTTTACGCATAAATCTATACTTTCGTATATTAAATTTATGTGAATAAATGAAGTAGTTATATATATATATATATATATATATATATATATATATATATATATGTGTGTGTGCGTGTGTGTGTGTGTGTGATTATTTACCATAATAATTATTAAATACCTACAGACACTAATGGTTCATTCTTTCGGGAATCATCAATGCAGGGTGGCACGATTAACTCCGGTCGATAGATTCGAACCTGGAAGCGAAACCATCTTTGACTCCATTAGCAAGACCAAATCCATTCAGCCACCGTCAACTACGATAAATACTGTTGAAATTTAAACATCCATTTTTAAATGTTTTTAACGTCGATCAAAGTGATCTGA
>NC_136519.1:73133260-73315760 GCF_053919585.1 Euprymna scolopes
AGAAATCTTTGATGATGGTCTGTGTAATTACTTCTATTCAGTAAATACTACTACTACTACTAATAATAATAATAATAAATTATTATTAATAATAATAATAATAATTATTATTATTATTATTATTATTATTATTATTATTATTATTATTATTATTATTATTAAGTCGTAATAGAAACCGATGAGATTAAAAACATGGAAATGAAAAACCAGTCCCAGCCGAATACAATAGGAGATTAAGTTCCATTCTTAAATCGCACCTGCAAGTCAGGATACAATATATGCCATCAATATAAAATCAGTTTCTATCATTTATTATAATAATAATAATAATAATAATAATAATAATAATAATAATAATAATAATAATAATGATTATTATTATTATTATTATTATTATTATTATTATTATTATTATTATTATTATTGTCACGACCCGGTTAATGGATGACCGAATTGATTGGCAATCAGATCGAGACACAAAAATTTATTTTATTTTATATCCAATGTCTCATAATTATCTTCGGTTAATCGTCAGATGTCGGATCAACCAGCGAAACATAGCATTAAGGGGAATGGAACAACAGAGTAATGAATGACGAAACAAACACTCAATCAAAGTTTAAAATTCAAGGAAGACTTTTATATACAAAAAAGGAAGAAGAAAAAGCTCCGATAAAAAGAATGAGTGTGATAGACGTATTTTTGGGGATGTTTGCCAGATGTATGCGACATGCAATTACAGTACAATATGTATAAAAGTTTGTGGATAAGAAAAGATATTGGCATGAGATAGGCCAAACTTAGTTTTTTTGTCCGTTAGGGTAAACACGGATCATAAGTTCGCAAACACAATATCCAAGAAAAAAGTTGAGATGGCGAAAGTCTATCTCTTCCTCGAATCTTAGTTCCAAAGAAGAATATATGTGAGTTCAATCGACAATACGATTGTATTTGAATAATAATCCGCAATTTAATTAATTCAAATCTCAATCAGATTAAATGTTGAGTTCAATCGACAATACGATTGTATTTGAATAATAATCCGCAATTCAATTGATTCAAATCTCAATCTTCGATGAGGTTCGATTCTCGGAGATAATGTTTGTACACCGGGCTGTATCGCTTCTTTTCGCCAGCTGTTTATTTCTTATTTTCAAATCCCTCGTGGTCCGCTTTTCCCGCCACAAATGTTCGCTGTCTGGTTGCCATGACGACATATTTCCGCTCGTTACGGCGATATTCACACCCAACCTCTGTCCCACTTCCCTCAGCCAAGTGACTGCCACGCCACATCATTTACAGAGAGAGGGGGTTATCTGGTTGATTAGGTCTTAGGAAGAGAGAGAGAGAGAGATAACGAGATATATATAGAGAGTAAGTAGAGAGATTGAATGTTCGCTTTGCTCTGACGTCACATTATTATTATTATTATTATTATTATTATTATTATTATTATTATTATTATTATTATTATTATTATTATTATACCACCACAAAAACAACAATAATCATAAAAATAACAACAATAACACTAACAATTAAATAATACAATATTAATATAATAATAATAATAATAATAATAATAATAATAATAATAATAATAATAATAATAATAATACCAACCACAACAATGATAATCATAACAATAACAACAATAACACTAACTATAAAAATAATATAATATTAATAATAAAATTATTATTATTATTATTATTATTATTATTATTATTATTATTATTATTATTATTATTATTATTATTATTAGAAAGATTTACAAAGATTATTACAAAGATTTAGGGTTACTGGTAACCGATGAGATTAAAACCATGGAAATGAAAACCAGTCACAGTTGACTACAATAGGAGATTAAGTTCCGTTCTTAAATCGCACCTGCAAGTCAGGATCCATCAATACAAAATCCATATCATTTGTTATACAGCTCGAATACTTGATTGGAAAATAGATGAATTAAAATGTTTGGACGCACAAAAACACGTAAAATGCGTGAAATTTATTGGGCTTTTACTAAAAAAGATGACGTAGATCGATTTTATCTACCTAGAAAGGAAGCTGGTCGAGAATTATATAGTGTTTATAAATGTTATATAGTGTTATAATAAGAATTATATAGTGTTAAAATGTTGTATAGTGTTTTAATAAGAATTATATAGTGTTAAAATGTTATATAGTGTTTAATAAGAATTATATAGTGTTAAAATGTTATATAGTGTTATAATAAGAATTATATAGTGTTATAATAAGAATTATATTGTGTTAAAATGTTATATAGTGTTTTAATAAGAATTATATAGTGTTAAAATGTTATATAGTTTTATAATAAGAATTATATAGTGTTAAAATGTTATATAGTGTTATTATTAGAATTATATAGTGTTTATAAATGTTATATAGTGTTATAATAAGAATTATATAGTGTTAAAATGTTATATACTGTTATGATAAGAATTATATAGTGTTAAAATGTTATATAGTGTTATAATAAGAATTATATAGTGTTTATAAATGTTACATAGTGTTATAATAGGAATTATATAGTGTTAAAATGTTATATAGTGTTATAATAAGAATTATATAGTGTTAAACTGTTATATAGTTTATAATAAGAATTATATAGTGTTTATAAATGTTATATAGTGTTATAATAAGAATTATATTGTGTTAAAATGTTATATAGTGTTATCATTAGAATTATATAGTGTTAAAATGTTATATAGTGTTATAATAAGAATTATATTGTGTTTATAAATGTTATATAGTGTTATTATTAGAATTATATAGTGTTAAAATGTTATATAGTGTTATAAGAATTATATTGTGTTAAAATGATATATAGTATCTTAATAAGAATTATATAGTGTTAAAATGTTATATAGTGTTTTAATAAGAATTATATAGTGTTTAAATGTTATATAGTGTTATGATAAGAATTATATAGTGTTAAAATGTTATATAGTGTTATAATAAGAATTATATAGTGTTAAAATGTTATATAGTGTTTTAATAAGAATTATATAGTTAAAATATAGAGAAAGGAAATCGAAATATATTACTTAAAGAAATGAAAGTCTTATTCATGAACTGGAAAGGACAAAGATATTAATACCTGTTAGGAAAAAGAGTTAGAGATTGCAAGAGAGCAAGAGAGAGAGAGAAAGAAAGAGAGAGAGAGTGAGAGTGAGAGAGAGAGAGAGAGGTGGGGAACTATTTGAAAAGAAACTACACAGTTTATTCTTTAAAAGTACTAAATTTAGAGAAAATGACAGCTGGAATTGGTTAGTCAGGGGTGATCTTAAAAGATCTACTGAGAGTACTTTAATGCATCCCAGGAACAAGTTACTCGCACTAGTTCCACTAAACACAACTTTGAAAAAACTGCAGAATTGTCGATGTGTCGATTGTGTAACGGAAGGGAAGAAACATTAGCACGTATTGTACCACAATTATTTATGCTGGTTCAGCATGAATATAAAATATAGAGACACGATAAAATCGCTCGTGTCCTACACTGAAATCTATGCAAACTATGAATCGGACCACAATACGGACTAGTATGAGCATAAATCAGAGACAGAGAAGCGAGGCAAAACCACCTAATATACAAAGCTGGGCAGTAAGGAGAAATGGATATAGAAAATGAAGAAAAATAATGTGAGAGATCGGAATTAGAGGGATGGCTGAGAAAATACTATGAGTAAACAATAATGAAAACCGCTGAAATATTAAGGAATCCACATCTTTCGATAACCTTTTCTGATGAATTTCTGTTATCGCAACAGTCGCTTACCATTGATTTATCGTTGGCAGCGACCATTGGTATCTTTGCATACAGAGACTAATACACACGAGCTACAAACACTAACTGGACATATAAAAACTGCAATAGAAGTAAAATAGTAAAACAAAAACATTTTTAAAAAAACACTATACAGAACCAAGAAAACTGAAACCATCAATTGTAAGTTATCCTTCTTTCAAATACTCATCAGTTGAGTATCAACCGTGGAGGCTGGTGGGCCAGCATCCGGCGTCTGTCTGAGACATCAGAGAGGAGGAGAACCACACGTTGCTGGAGAAGCGTGCCCGTAGAAAAGAAAGGACAGATCCGGCTTTGACCCCGGCCCAGGAAGAGAGACAGAAAGGCTACATCTGCAGCAACTATGCAGGGCCTACGGCTCTTGCATCGGTCTGCACAGCCACACCACAAGATGCAAACCTCCGACTGAATCAAGACGCAGAATTTCATAATCACTCGAGATCGACGAAGCCAACAACTTCCCTCAAAAAAGTGTCGGCATCAACTAGCACTACACAGTCGTGGAGGGTCAAGAAGGATGGAAAGCACTAAACAGACCTCCACTGGATGAGTGCTGGTAGATTAAGGAAACTTATTGCAACCTAAATTCCAGTGAAGGTTAATGGTTGTGCCAGCAAGAAATTATTAGTAAATGGCTATTGTGATAACGCAAATATATTTGCAGAGGTTATCGAAAGAGGTGGAGAGTACCGGAAGTCTAGGGACACTCGTTGTCAATCAGACTCCAGGGAACACCACAGGTTTTTCTCGAAGAGAAATTTTTTTATGATAATCTGTATTAAAACTCGTAGTGAGTATTATAATAATAATAATAATAATAATAATAATAATAATAATAATAATAATAATAATAATTTGCAAAGGTTATTGGAAAAGTGATGAGTACTAGAAATCAGGGAAGATTTATTGTCACTCAGACTCCAGGGTACGCCACAGGGTGTTCTCGAAGAAAAATATGTCATGAAAATTTCTAGTGAGTTAATAATAATCTAATGCTGGCGATCACGTATATTGACATACTGGCCTACATAAATGGAAGGCCGTTCCACTAATGTCGCGTGACCTGCTGACGTAACAAAATAAAGTCCAATGGCCACGTAAGGAGATATATGACTATTGGGGAGGATTGTTATTTTCTGTCTCAATTCTCAAAGAAATTGCTGAGGGATTTATAAAACTGGTCCGAACGTGATTGTATTTGATGATCACGTATATTAATGTACATGAGCTATTGTTTGGTGTCTACGTAATGACACTTCGTAGGAAATAAACGTCAGCTGTTATTAAAAAAATATGTAAAAAAAACAAATCACATATAAAAATAGTTATATAAATAATAATGAAATAGAATGGAGGTGGAAGGACCTGAATACTCAACGTTTCACCCGATTTATGCGGGCTTTTTCAAGATGGGCAATGACGTTTATCTTTGCCCATCTTGAAAAAGCCCGCATAAATCGGGCGAAACGTTGAGTATTCAGGTCCTTCTAACTCCATTCTATTTCATATCGTCGGATTTAATCCAGCTCAACAATCATAAATAATAATAATAATAATAATAATAATAATAATAATAATAATAATAATAATAATAATATATTAATAAATCATATAAAAAATATTTTAAAACGGGTGCATTTCGAAATTAATAATTAATACAATAAAAAATAAATAAAACTGCACTATAGTATTTTCCCAAATAAAAATACTCCTAATTAATTGCATGTGTCCAAATGTTAAGGTACTTTTTTTTATCTTTTGGAAAAGTAAATGTAATACTTTAGGACTAATTTTATAAATCCCTCGGAATTTTTTTTGGGGGGGTGAGAATTAAAAACCAAAAATATTTATCGTCGTAATAGTTGTCTATCGCCTAACCGTCGCCATTGTACTTTATTCTGTCACGTCAGCATGCCACGTGACTTTAGTGGAACGTTTTAATATTTACGTAAACCACGCACGAGTAGAATAATCTGCGTGATAGTCTAAATGCTTATAAAGGTTATATCAGGCAAGTTAGTATATTATTCAAATAGTGTCACTGGCTGCACTGGACTGCAGGGCAACGGAATGACAATGCCGACAGACTTTATGCAAAAAGAAAAGAAAAGTAAGTATGGACAACTGCATGAAAAATCCGATCAAAGAACTAAAGAAATACATAATGCAAAATACAGGGGGAAAAGCTGATTACCGTTCGGAAAAAAAAATACTGACAAACTGAGCAATAGAAAGAACAACGGGAGTGGATATAAATAGTGATTGCTGCGAAAAGGACACTTGAACAAAGGAACTGAATCGCTAATTGATATAGTGGAAGATCCTGACACTCGCTGAAAACGGAATACTCATTCCATAAAAGACGATTGAAAGCAGTAACCGGGCGAGCAGTAAGCTAATCGTGATATTACGGCATTCAAGATAGTTCGTCTGTCAATATCTTATTTATTATATTGAACTGTTGTACAAGCAACTTGTTATAACTTTATGTCTTGATTTTCATTACATCTCATTATTTTATACTGATTATATTTCCAGAAATATATCAGATTAACGACGAAGGATTCGATAAAGAACTCACATCTAATTGATATCAGTAATAAAAGCTACACAAAACAAACAATCTCTATATAACATTTAGATCAGCCTTTCATGCTTACGTTTAAAATCGCATTTTTATTTGTCTGTTAACAAGAACACGACTGAGAAAATTCTTCCGGCTAAAATTCAATACATATTTGAAAAAAATATACTTAAGATATGATCCATAATCTCCTGGCTTGTAATAGCGATGAGCAGACTGTGGGGGGGGGGGTCAAGTACGACTATGCAATCCAGGTGTTAAAATGATATTGGACAAGATAAAGAGAGTAGTAATCCTAGTTGAAGTCAATGTTCTGAATGCTTTAGGCCTAAACAGAAGGGAAAGAACACTAAATACCAAGGTCTTATACATGGCATGAATACAAACTAGAACTTAAGGAAGATCTCAATCATTACATTTTTTTTTAATTTTCTTCCTTTGAAGATTGTAACGTTGGGTATGGGGTAGCCAAACCAGCTGCCAACATTGCCCTGCTTTTTATTGAAACCAACCGAGAGCTCTTTTAAGTATCCTCGCTGTTCCCTTAAGTTCAATTGTCTGGATCTCTTTTGCACTTGGTTCACCAGGAATACTAGTTAGGTAGGACTTCAAGTTCTTCTTTATACGCCCTGTGGCACCTATAATAACTGGTATGATTGATATCTCTCTAAGGTTCCAGTTTCTTTTCATATCATACATGAGACCTTGATATTTGGCCTGTTTCTCCCTTTCAGCTCTGTTCAAATCTCCATTATTAGGGAAACTCACTTCAACCAAGGTTGCCACTCTTTCTGACTTATTCCATATAACTACGTCAGGTTTCACAGCAGCATTTTCAAGGTAGGTGGCTGTAGGGATTACATGGTCGTAATGTATAGTATACAAGTCATTTCCGACTGTTCTTTCAGGTTGATGTTCCCAAGACTTTCTGCTATACTGGATGTTTATTTATAGGGTACTTTATGCTTAAGAAAATTTATAGGGTCCTTTATGCTTAGGAAAACGAACTTTTAAAGAATATACCTGGCGAATATATTCTGTGAAACAAACGCGAAGCTGATCCAAGCAACTGCTTTTAAAGGAATAGTTAGAAACCTAAAAAGATCGGTTGGAGTCTCTGTGAAGGTCTGGCATCTGTTAAGATGACATCATTCCCAGAAAGTTAAAAGAAAATTGAAAAAAAAAAAAACATGGCCGAGATATATTTTTGGCTGAAATTACATTTCGTGTTTATAATAAAATATTGACGAAATATTAAAGGTAATGGAAGGATCCACAAGAAAATGCTATATGTTAAGCTCGCCATCGACTCCAAACATGCAGGAAGACATGTCCCAAGCTGTAGGGATGTCTGTAAGCGAAGCATGGTGGCAGAAATGATATGAAGACATGCTCCAAAAGAAATGAAGAAAGGAGACACCAATAGTGGACGGAGAGGTGAGCACACAGACAACCGCGGGCTTCAACGAAGCCGGATGCTATCTACACCTGTGACAACTGCAACAAAGCCTACCGATTCAGGATCAATGCTTTGATGCCTCCGTTCAGTCTCGAAAGATAAAAAAATACCTCCTGTAGGGACAGCTGCTCGTGTAATTGTGAGGCAAGGGTTGCGCAATCTCCAACCACACCTCTCCTGAATCGGCACTGTTTGAGTCCAGTGGCAAAAAGAAGTCCAGGGCGACTGGAAACAATGCCGAGATAAGCGGAGAGCACATACAGCACCTGAAAGTCTAAATGGTCATCCATTTAGTACTGACTAGGTCTAACGTTGCTTAACTTCAGTGATCCAGCGGGAACCGGTGTGTCAACGTAATTATGCCATATATAATTCAGGATAGCCCTGCATTATCAGAGCAGACACTGCAATTTGCTAATGGACAAATTTAAGGCGCAGAATTCCATTGTCTCCTGGACAGACGGATGACCACAAACTATTCAAGATAATACCATTTATTTTGGAAAGGCTATTTTTTTATATATACTATAGAGTCATCGCTTATCAAGTCCCGAATGCCATTCAAGGATAAGAGTTTATAAGTATTAGGTGAGACAACACTGTGATGATCGGTGATCATGGCAATTGAATAGGAATTAATTTATTTAAGAGGATGGCTCGCCAAGAACTTGTTTACGTTGGACTTGAAAAAGAATATATTATAGTCAGCTGGAAAGTAGCCCGCGGTATTGTGCTTTATAGACGAACATTTCTCGAGAGAAAAAATTGTTTATGGAGTTTTAGTTTACTTTTATATACAGATAGAAATAAGGGTAAATGTTGATAGTGGTTATAGCTAGCTGAGTGCTTGGTGTGAATAATTTACAGGGAGTTGACTATAGATTGAAGCTCAGTCGAGCATCTGTCATTAAAATAACGATAGACCAAAGATAAGGATGCAGATATATGTTCTGTGAGAAAGAGTTAACATGAAGGAGAAACGGCCATCGCCTATCAGATTTCGAAGCCGGTTTTGAATCTTGTCGAGGTGTTGCATAGGGTGGGGGATACATACTGGATCGGGTACATATTGAAGACACAGAGAAGGGGAGAGATATTATTTATGATGATAACGGGGACACATTACTTGAGCGGGTATACAAAATTCATTAAGAACATTATGACAAAACACATTTACCTTTTCCGTTGTAAAGACGGCATAAAAACAAACAGTTATAAAATATAGACGGTGATTTCTTTATTCATCTGTCAGCCGATTGATAATATCAGGAATTCAAGCCTTTTCGACTACATGGTCTACTCTTCTCCTCCCTTCGCCTCTAAGGGGATCAGCTTCATTCAGTCGCTCCCGACTCTCGTCTCTAACCGACTCTATCACCGTGACTGTGATTGTGATCTTCTCCTCTCTCTAACTTCGAACCCACGTCTCAATATATCGAGAATCTATTTTTGTTTTTTACGTCAGAGGCCTGCTGTCAACCAACGTGACTTTTTTTCCCCGTGGATTTTACATATGTCTGTCCAAATAAACTTTTTACACTTTACACAAAGAATTCCCAATTTTAGTTGTTCAATATCTAACCTATTTTTAATTATTATTTATAAACTCGCAGTGTCCATTCTTTTAACTGATATGTTTAATATTTAGTTATTTCTAAAAGAATTAATAATCGACTGCATTCCTATGATTTCAATTTCCATTATCTTTTAACACTTGCCTACAGGGTCCGATTCTAGCTTTTTCTCATATAATTTTCACTTATCTAGTCTGCTTTCTTACTTACATGAGAAGGGGACAGCCCTCCTTATCTAACAAAGGCAGGAAAGGGTCCAAATGTGATAACAGTAAGATATATTTAGCTTTTATATAGATTGAGAATAGCGTCGGGACTAAGATACCTTATGGAGCGGTAGAATGATCCAAACATTTTTCTGGCGACTTTAATGTATGTGTTCGATTTAAGATCAGGGGTGCAAGTCTGTCCTAGTAGCCACTCAAAGAATTATGCTGCTTCAAACGAGAGCCATTCATTCCAATTGGGGATCAAAGCGTTGGTGATAGAAGCTTACTTTTGGATGCGTTAAAATTAACCAGCCACCATTTTCCCTCGTTGCACCACTGGCTCAAGGTGAGAAGAGAGAGAATCAGAAAATGCTAAATTTAATATATAATATACAGCCGTGGCCAAAATTATGGAACCCCAATTAAAAATCAAAATTATGATTCAAACATATATATCTAATGGTTAAAATAATGGAGTAAACATTAATAAATCTGCTTTTGTCTTTATAAAAACTTTTATTCGTTTTTTGTATATTATTGACTAAACTGTTGGGGATGGTAGGATCTATTTTCTGCCGCTCTTTATGAAGTTTGGCCTCTAATTTTTTTTTATGAAGTTTGGCCTCTAATTTTTTTTATGAAGTTTGGCCTCTATTTTTTTTTTTATGAAGTTTGGCCTCTAATTTTTTTTTTTATGAAGTTTGGCCTCTAATTTTTTTTTTATGAAGTTTGGCCTCTAATTTTTTTTTATGAAGTTTGGCCTCTAATTTTCTTTTTTTATGAAGTTTGGCCTCTAATTTTCTTTTTTTATGAAGTTTGGCCTCTAATTTTTTTTTTATGAAGTTTGGCCTCTAATTTTTTTTTTTTTTTTTTTGTGAACATTTAGGCATTCTCAGTCTTTTCCCTAGATGGGACTACAAAGTTTTAATGGGATTTAGGTTAGGGTATTGAGAATGCCACTTCATCCTTTAATCCCTTTTTCCTCAAACCAACCCATTGATATTTTTGACATATGGCATGGGACATTGTATTGTTGGAAGATTACATCACATTTTATTATCAAATATTTTAGTCAAAGAGGTTTGATAAACCTGGTCCAATATATTAATATAAATTGTGGTTGCCATTTTGCCCTCACATGTGTACAACATTTCAGTATCTGAAAGAGCCATGTAGCCCTAAACCATTATGCTTCCTCCTTCAAATTTGACAGTTGGAACCACACAATCAGGTTGAAATGCTTCTCCTTCCCTACGACGAACATAAACTGCTCCAGAGGCGCCAAAATTCTGATGAAAATAAAAGTATTTATTACAATTGGTGAATAATAAATGTTATGGATGTGTATTCACATAAATATTTCAGTTGTTCCTACCAAAGTTTAGTAAACAGAAGCTGTTAACTTACTTCAAAGTTGGGTTAGTTAGATCAAACAATTTTGGTTCAATCATCAGGTGTCCAATTTTCATGTTTTTTTGCAAATATCAGTTGTTTTTCTGGTTGACCTGACTCAAGTATGGCTTCTTCCTTGCTTTGTATTCTTTTAATCCCATTTTTAAAAACACTTTCTTCTCACTATAAGAGTTGATATGTTTTTGTTTGGATCCTTCCCATGTTCAGAAGCAAGCTCTGAAAATTTTTTTCTTCCTATCTGCAAAGTAAGCTCTTTCTCCGAGTTCTGTATTCCCTTTTAGACTTTTTAAGGCCTTGCCCTTTTCTGTTTTGGAAAGACTTTGTTTTCTTGTACCTTTTAATCGTTGTTTGAACTCCCTTCCTTGAACATTCCATCCTCTTGGCAATTTCTATTTGGGAATATCCTTCAACGAATAAAGCAATAATGTGTGTGAAATCTGCTACTTTGGGAGGCATTTTCAATTATAAATACAACTATAGCACTAATGAAATATTATCTGAAAAATAAGAAACAAACTCTTAGTATGACAATGAACTATTTTGAATATTGGAATGAATTTAGTATGAAACTCAGCTAAAACGCTTGAAAGAGGCTTTAAAGCAAATAAATATTACAATCTACTGTTAAATATTTTACATTTGCTCTCAGCTGTTCACTGTACAAGTCTTAACCTTTAATCCATTGTACGCTCCTTAACATTCAAATACGTAGGCTTAAATTATTATCTATAATTTTGGCCACGACTATACTATCTCACCTTATAAACGTAGTAATTACATTATATGTATTTTCATATGCTGTTGTCGAGATATTAAACCGGAATCCAAATCAGAAAAACTTGAGTTTATGTTCAAAAACGATCATTTTAATAGCTTTTTTGTTTGTTTGTTCTTGTTATTTATTTTTGTTTTTATTTATTTTCAAAAACGATCATTTTAATTGCTTTTTTGTTTGTTTGTTCTTGTTATTTATTTTTGTTTTATCTATTTTCAAAAACGATCATTTTAATTGCTTTTTTTGTTTGTTTGTTCTTGTTATTTATTTTTGTTTTTATCTATTTTCAAAAACGATCACTTTAATTGTTTTTTGTTTGTTTGTTCTTGTTATTTATTTTTGTTTTTATCTATTTTCAAAACCGATCATTTTAATTGCTTTTTTGTTTGTTTGATCTTGTTATTTATTTTTGTTTTTATCTATTTTCAAAAACGATCATTTTAATTGCTTTTTTGTTTGTTTGTTCTTGTTATTTATTTTTGTTTTTATTTATTTTCAAAAACGATCATTTTAATTGCTTTTTTGTTTGTTTGTTCTTGTTATTTATTTTTGTTTTTATCTATTTTCAAAAACGATCATTTTAATTGCTTTTTTTGTTTGTTTGTTCTTGTTATTTATTTTTGTTTTATCTATTTTCAAAAACGATCATTTTAATTGTTTTTTGTTTGTTTGTTCTTGTTATTTATTTTTGTTTTTATCTATTTTCAAAACCGATCATTTTAATTGCTTTTTTGTTTGTTTGATCTTGTTATTTATTTTTGTTTTTATCTATTTTAAAAAACGATCATTTTAATTGCTTTTTTGTTTGTTTGTTCTTGTTATTTATTTTTGATTGTTTTTATTTATTTTCAAAAACGATCATTTTAATTGTTTTTTTGTTTGTTTGTTCTTGTTATTTATTTTTGTTTTTATTTATTTTCAAAAACAATCATTTTAATTGCTTTTTTGTTTGTTTGTTCTTGTTATTTATTTTTGTTTTTATCTATTTTCAAAAACGATCATTTTAATTGCTTTTTTGTTTGTTTGTTCTTATTATTTATTTTTGTTTTTATCTATTTTAAAAAACGATCATTTTAATTGCTTTTTTGTTTGTTTGTTCTTGTTATTTGTTTTTGTTTTTATCTATTTTCAAAAACGATCATTTTAATTGTTTTTTGTTTGTTTGTTCTTGTTATTTGTTTTTGTTTTTATCTATTTTCAAAAACGATCATTTTAATTGCTTTTTTGTTTGTTTGTTCTTGTTATTTATTTTTGATTGTTTTTATTTATTTTCAAAAACGATCATTTTAATTGCTTTTTTGTTTGTTTGTTCTTGTTATTTATTTTTGATTGTTTTTATTTATTTTCAAAAACGATCATTTTAATTGTTTTTTTGTTTGTTTGTTCTTGTTATTTATTTTTGTTTTTATCTATTTTCAAAAACGATCATTTTAATTGCTTTTTTTGTTTGTTTGTTCTTGTTATTTATTTTTGTTTTTATCTATTTTCAAAAACGATCATTTTAATTGCTTTTTTGTTTGTTTGTTCTTGTTATTTATTTTTGTTATTATCTATTTTCAAAAACGATCATTTTAATTGTTTTTTGTTTGTTTGTTCTTGTTATTTGTTTTTGTTTTTATCTATTTTCAAAAACGATCATTTTAATTGCTTTTTTGTTTGTTTGTTCTTGTTATTTATTTTTGATTGTTTTTATTTATTTTCAAAAACGATCATTTTAATTGCTTTTTTGTTTGTTTGTTTGTTCTTGTTATTTAATTTTATTTGTTTTTATTTATTTTCAAAAACGATCATTTTAATTGCTTTTTTGTTTGTGTGTTCTTGTTATTTATTTTTGTTTTCATCTATTTTCAAAAACGATCATTTTAATTGCTTTTTTTGTTTGTTTGTTCTTGTTATTTATTTTTGTTTTTATCTATTTTCAAAAACGATCATTTTAATTGCTTTTTTGTTTGTTTGTTCTTGTTATTTATTTTTGATTGTTTTTATTTATTTTCAAAAACGATCATTTTAATTGTTTTTTTGTTTGTTTGTTCTTGTTATTTATTTTTGTTTTTATCTATTTTCAAAAACGATCATTTTAATTGCTTTTTTTGTTTGTTTGTTCTTGTTATTTATTTTTGTTTTTATCTATTTTCAAAAACGATCATTTTAATTGCTTTTTTGTTTGTTTGTTCTTATTATTTATTTTTGTTTTTATCTATTTTCAAAAACGATCATTTTAATTGCTTTTTTGTTTGTTTGTTCTTGTTATTTATTTTTGTTTTTATCTATTTTCAAAAACGATCATTTTAATTGTTTTTTTGTTTGTTTGTTCTTGTTATTTATTTTTGTTATTATCTATTTTCAAAAACGATCATTTTAAATGCTTTTTTTGTTTGTTTGTTCTTGTTATTTATTTTTGTTTTTATCTATTTTCAAAAACGATCATTTTAATTGTTTTTTTGTTTGTTTGTTCTTGTTATTTATTTTTGTTTTTATCTATTTTCAAAAACGATCATTTTAATTGCTTTTTTGTTTTTTTGTTCTTGTTATTTATTTTTGTTTTTATCTATTTTCAAAAACGATCATTTTAATTGCTTTTTTGTTTGTTTGTTCTTGTTATTTAATTTTGTTTTTATCTATTTTCAAAAACGATCATTTTAATTGCTTTTTCGTTTGTTTGTTCTTGTTATTTATTTTTGATTGTTTTTATTTATTTTCAAAAACGATCATTTTAATTGTTTTTTTGTTTGTTTGTTCTTGTTATTTATTTTTGTTTTTATCTATTTTCAAAAACGATCATTTTAATTGCTTTTTTTGTTTGTTTGTTCTTGTTATTTATTTTTGTTTTTATCTATTTTCAAAAACGATCATTTTAATTGCTTTTTTGTTTGTTTGTTCTTGTTATTTATTTTTGTTTTTATCTATTTTCAAAAACGATCATTTTAATTGCTTTTTTGTTTGTTTGTTCTTGTGATTTATTTTTGATTGTTTTTATTTATTTTCCAAAACGATCATTTTAATTGTTTTTTGTTTGTTTGTTCTTGTTATTTATTTTTGTTTTTATCTATTTTCAAAAACGATCATTCTAATTGCTTTTTTTGTTTGTTTGTTCTTGTTATTTATTTTTGTTTTTATCTATTTTCAAGAACGATCATTTTAATTGCTTTTTTTGTTTGTGTGTTCTTGTTATTTATTTTTGTTTTTATCTATTTTTCAAACGATCATTTTAATTGCTTTTTTGTTTGTTTGTTTGTTCTTGTTATTTAATTTTGTTTGTTTTTATTTATTTTCAAAAACGATCATTTTAATTGCTTTTTTTGTTTGTTTGTTCTTGTTATTTATTTTTGTTTTTATCTATTTTCAAAAACGATCATTTTACTTGCTTTTTTGTTTGTTTGTTCTTGTTATTTAATTTTATTTGTTTTTATCTATTTTCAAAAACGATCATTTTAATTGCTTTTTCGTTTGCTTGTTCTCGTTATTTAATTTTGTTTGTTTTTATTTATTTTCAAAAACGATCATTTTACTTGCTTTTTTGTTTGTTTTTTCTTGTTATTTAATTTTATTTGTTTTTATTTATTTTCAAAAACGATCATTTTAATTGCTTTTTCGTTTGTTTGTTCTTGTTATTTAATTTTGTTTGTTTTTATTTATTTTCAAAAACGATCATTTTAATTGTTTTTTGTTTGTTTGTTCTTGTTATTTATTTTTGTTTTTATCTATTTTCAAAAACGATCATTTTAATTGCTTTTTTTGTTTGTTTGTTCTTGTTATTTATTTTTGTTTTTATCTATTTTCAAAAACGATCATTTTAATTGCTTTTTTGTTTGTTTGTTCTTGTTATTTAATTTTATTTGTTTTTATTTATTTTCAAAAACGATCATTTTAATTGCTTTTTCGTTTGTTTGTTCTTGTTATTTATTTTTGATTGTTTTTATTTATTTTCAAAAACGATCATTTTAATTGTTTTTTTGTTTGTTTGTTCTTATTATTTATTTTTGTTTTTATCTATTTTCAAAAACGATCATTTTAATTGCTTTTTTTGTTTGTTTGTTCTTGTTATTTATTTTTGTTTTTATCTATTTTCAAAAACGATCATTTTAATTGCTTTTTTGTTTGTTTGTTCTTGTTATTTATTTTTGTTTTTATCTATTTTCAAAAACGATCATTTTAATTGCTTTTTCGTTTGTTTGTTCTTGTTATTTATTTTTGATTGTTTTTATTTATTTTCAAAAACGATCATTTTAATTGTTTTTTTGTTTGTTTGTTCTTGTTATTTATTTTTGTTTTTATCTATTTTCAAAAACGATCATTTTAATTGCTTTTTTTGTTTGTTTGTTCTTGTTATTTATTTTTGTTTTTATCTATTTTCAAAAACGATCATTTTAATTGCTTTTTTGTTTGTTTGTTCTTGTTATTTATTTTTGTTTTTATCTATTTTCAAAAACGATCATTTTAATTGCTTTTTTGTTTGTTTGTTCTTGTGATTTATTTTTGATTGTTTTTATTTATTTTCCAAAACGATCATTTTAATTGTTTTTTGTTTGTTTGTTCTTGTTATTTATTTTTGTTTTTATCTATTTTCAAAAACGATCATTCTAATTGCTTTTTTTGTTTGTTTGTTCTTGTTATTTATTTTTGTTTTTATCTATTTTCAAGAACGATCATTTTAATTGCTTTTTTTGTTTGTGTGTTCTTGTTATTTATTTTTGTTTTTATCTATTTTTCAAACGATCATTTTAATTGCTTTTTTGTTTGTTTGTTTGTTCTTGTTATTTAATTTTGTTTGTTTTTATTTATTTTCAAAAACGATCATTTTAATTGCTTTTTTTGTTTGTTTGTTCTTGTTATTTATTTTTGTTTTTATCTATTTTCAAAAACGATCATTTTACTTGCTTTTTTGTTTGTTTGTTCTTGTTATTTAATTTTATTTGTTTTTATCTATTTTCAAAAACGATCATTTTAATTGCTTTTTCGTTTGCTTGTTCTCGTTATTTAATTTTGTTTGTTTTTATTTATTTTCAAAAACGATCATTTTACTTGCTTTTTTGTTTGTTTTTTCTTGTTATTTAATTTTATTTGTTTTTATTTATTTTCAAAAACGATCATTTTAATTGCTTTTTCGTTTGTTTGTTCTTGTTATTTAATTTTGTTTGTTTTTATTTATTTTCAAAAACGATCATTTTAATTGTTTTTTGTTTGTTTGTTCTTGTTATTTATTTTTGTTTTTATCTATTTTCAAAAACGATCATTTTAATTGCTTTTTTTGTTTGTTTGTTCTTGTTATTTATTTTTGTTTTTATCTATTTTCAAAAACGATCATTTTAATTGCTTTTTTGTTTGTTTGTTCTTGTTATTTAATTTTATTTGTTTTTATTTATTTTCAAAAACGATCATTTTAATTGCTTTTTCGTTTGTTTGTTCTTGTTATTTAATTTTGTTTGTTTTTATTTATTTTCAAAAACGATCATTTTAATTGCTTTTTTTGTTTGTTTGTTCTTGTTATTTATTTTTGTTTTTATCTATTTTCAAAAACGATCATTTTACTTGCTTTTTTGTTTGTTTGTTCTTGTTATTTAATTTTATTTGTTTTTATCTATTTTCAAAAACGATCATTTTAATTGCTTTTTCGTTTGCTTGTTCTCGTTATTTAATTTTGTTTGTTTTTATTTATTTTCAAAAACGATCATTTTACTTGCTTTTTTGTTTGTTTTTTCTTGTTATTTAATTTTATTTGTTTTTATTTATTTTCAAAAACGATCATTTTAATTGCTTTTTCGTTTGTTTGTTCTTGTTATTTAATTTCGTTTGTTATTATTTATTTTCAAAAACGATCATTTTAATTGCTTTTTTTGTTTTTTGTTCTTGTTATTTATTTTTGTTTGTTTATTTAAAACTCCGTATCAATTGTAGTTATTTATGATAAAATTATAAATACTTATTTATTTTAAAATAAAACTTGTAAAAATAAAATTCTATAGATCGAACCCCCACCTCCGTAATTCTTACGTTTGCAAAAATATATGTTCGGTTTATGTTTTTTACAATACCGGTAATTGCGCCAAGTCTAGGGTATTTACGCCAACTCGTTAAAAGTTCTCTTTTGGCAACCACGCATATAAAGAGTACTTTTTTAAGTTGGCGTAATTACCCCCCCCCCCCCGGATTTGGTGCAATTAACCCAAACTACGGTAATCCAAAAAAATCTATAGCTAAATATTTAAACATTTTCAAAGTATTGAAATCGGAATCGGGAATTTAGAACAGAATGTGTAATTGTATTCGTAAGGTTCTATCACTCTATATGCATACATATATATGTATATATTTCCCCAAAACCTCTAGCCTTGATTGGAGGAGAGACTTGCTTGATTTCAAATAATCTCAAATAACAGTAAACGAAGACTTAATTCCAAATATTTCTCATGTGTTATATCTCCCGTGTTTGTTTCCTTTTTTGATTATAAAGCCGGTATCTTTCAGATTATCTGGTCTGGTAAGCACCAGTTATTATGAGTGATATGATCATACTAGCTGGAGGTAAGATATATGGATGCATATTCATTCTGGAGTTATTTAATAGTTTTATCAAAACTCGTATCCGGCCCGATCTGTCGTCAGTTCCTACAACAAGACGCAACTTTACCAACAGAATTTGTACTGCCTGTTGTGAAAACCTCATTAGCCGTTACAGCTTAGACTGCAAAAAAAGTTAAGATATGCTTAATCAAATATTCGACAAATTTTTATTACATTGTTTCTAAGTTTTAAATCTACCTGTTCCTTACGCCAGCTTAAGCTACTCCAGGCTAACCCTTACGTATATCTCCCCGCGGGAGGATGCAATTCTTAGGAGGATGGTTACATAATAATTGAACAGTTGCTATACAATAACGTCCATCAAAAATTGAAGCAATGCCTAAGACTACATTACATTTTTCTAAAATGTTGCATTAAGTTACAACTACTCAAGAGAGTTAATCTAACATTCACAAATTTTTTATAAAAATTCTGGTTGCGTCACAAGGGGGTCAAAGGGTCAAAATGGTCAAAAATAGCATTTTTCGGGAACTAGAATCTTTTCTAACCATTAGATTTTGTTTAAAATTACCCTAAAGAAAGATCACATGGATATTTATCTGGAAACGTGAGATTTGACTCTGGGAAAATTCTGGTTGCGTCCCCAGAGGGTCAAAATAAGTCGAAATGGGCAAAAATAGCACTTTCCGAGTCATAGAATCTTTTTCGACCTTTACATTTTTCTGCAAAAGTATTTAAAAGCAAAGCCATGTGGATATACATTTTGAAATGTCATATTTGACCCTAGGGAAATTCTGGAGCTTAAGCCCCAGCGTGTTTTAGGGGTGAGAAACACACCTTTTGGGGCTATATGTTTTTCTCCTAAAATTAATTGCATCCAGTCGGGCATTGTGGCGTGTTCTTCGATGATATGTAGTTGATTTGCCGAATTTTCTGACGAAAAATGTGTAAAGAAGAAAAAAAAAACGTAATGTACGAGATGCATAAAAGAAGTTTCCAGATTTTTTCGTATGATCACTTTTATTGATAATACACACATGGAACACTATTCCCCTTCGAAGTAAGCTCCTCCGGCTGCAATACACTTCTTGTACCGTTCTAACAACTTCTGGGAGGCTGCATAGAAGTCCTCTTGTGTGAGCGTGTCAATGAGCCTTGTCACAGCCTCTTTCATCCTAGCAATTGTCTCGTAATGACAATCTCTAAAGTTTTCCTTGAGCTTAGGGAATAACCAAGCGTCACAGAACGCAATAGACAATAGAAAGAGTGAGGAACTGTCTTGATTTCCGTCTTGGTCAAAATGTCTATGACAATCGTAGACCACCCTTGGAACAAACTTTGCGCAAAACTTCCAAATCTTCAGTTCCTTACGAATAATTTACCCACATATCAAACTGTGCATTATTTTCTCTATAGATACACGACTGTACTTATTCATGAAATTCTTTATTTGGCCAATCAACTCTGATGTTCTGTCTTTTTTACTCCTCCCAAACGTCTTATCATCCCTCGCAGATTGCCTACATTCTTTAATTTCTTATGCCACTCAAAAACCAATGCTCAATTCATACGTTGCTGTAGCAGCTTTTTAAAGTTTAAAATATAATTTCTTCTAAAGTATCCTCATCTCCAGATTGCATTTTTTAAATTCACCAGCTGTAAAAATCAGGCTTAAGTAAGATGTATTCAACTTACTGAAGCAGCTGTTCATTCGAACCTAAAATAATAAAATTTGTCAGTCATATCATAAGATTCTTTATCTGAGAGTACATCTTTCAAACTCCTTGGCCTAACGTTCACAGGAAACATGAGTTGAAACAATTACATTGAAAGCATTGCCAGGGCATCTGCAAGGAAAGTGGGCTCTCTCTACCGTGCTAGAAAACTACTAACACCCGAAAGTATCATGTACCTCTATAAGGCCACCATTCGCCTATGTATGGGGTATTGCTGTCATATTTGGGTTGGTGCATCTGATACTAGTCTCTCACTCCTTGAGAAGGTTCAAAAGAGAGTCGCAAATCTGATAGGCCCTGAACTGGCATCTAAGCTTCAGCTTCTATCCCATCGACGAAACGTTGCATCCCTCTGCCTGTTCTACAAGTACTTTAATGGTGAATGCTCTGACGAACTGCAAGCACTTGTGTCCCCACGACGTGAACACCCTCGACAAACCCGACAGGCTGCTAAATCCCCCCCCACACTGTAGAGATCCCTAGATGTAAAAGATCTTTCTACTCCAGTAGTTTCTTCCCCCAGAACCGCTAGACTTTGGAATTCCATTCCAGGTTCCTGCTTCCCAAACTGAGCTGACGTGCAGAAGTTCAAGTGCAAGGTGAACCGACATCTTGCTGCCCAAATCCCTACATAGTACCCCGGTAGTTGTTACCCCTGATAGTAGCCCGCTACACCAAAGTGGCAATGTGCATTGTTTGGGGTGAAAATGTAATTAAAAAAATTTTAAAAATAAGATGTATAACAATAACATATTGAATTTTTATGAGTCTACAATAATTTTAAATGCATGAACAAAAAGTAAAACAGCGGGTATTGCATTGTGTTGCATAGGGGGTACATATTGGAGACACGTATAACGGAGGACTCAGAACAAATGACATATATATATATATATATATATATATATATATATATATATATATTATTTTTAAAATATAATTATCCACTGACACGTGTTTCGTCGTCTACGACTCATCAGAGTGGCTGAATCGTAGACGACGAAACACGTGTCAGTGGATAATTATATTTTAAAAATAATATATATATGCCGCTCCCCATTTAGGGGTACCAAATTGGTCAAAGGGAAAATTATTCCCAACTCGCATTTAGGTAAAAATGCACTTTCGTATAAATAATTGAATTCGTTCAATGAGTATCGCTAACAAAAACAAATAAAAGCATATATATATATATATATATATATATATATATATATATATATACATCACGACGACGACTGTGACAATTCTTGGGGACTTTATATTATTTTTATTACAGAGCTGAGACATTTATGCAACAGTTCCTGTTAACACAGAGGAGGGAAGCGACATTATTGATGATGGCAGAGTGGACTGACAATTATTACTCGAAGAGGGTTATACAATGCTCATTTAAGGTGATGATAGACGAAACACATGTACCTTTCAGTTTGTGTAATGACGACACGAAGACAAACAGTTACAAAATATAGATGGTGATTCTTTATTCATTAGCCGGCCGATTGATGACTCAGGGATTCAAGCTTGTAATCTGCATAGTCTACTCTCCCCCCTCCGCCTGTAAGGACATCAGCTCTCACTGTCGCTGTCCGACTTTCGTCTGTGACTGTGACTTTGATTGTCCGATTGTCTCTAACTTCGAACACTGTCTCAATATATTGAGAACCGCCTTTCTTTATGACGTCAGCATGTAGTCAACCAACGTGAGTGTATCACGTTTCAGTTTACCCGTGGCCTTTTCACATGTGTCTAATAAACAAAAGAAATCCGTAAATTAAATTTTATCATTTAACCTATTTGTTATATAACATTTTCAACTTATAATATATAAATATATAATTGATGATTCTTTATTCATCAGCCGGCTGATTTATGACTCAGGAATTCAAGCTTGTATGGCTACATATTTCCTCTTACACCCTTCGCCTCTAAGGGCATCAGCTTCACTAAGTCACTGTCCGACTTTCGTCTCTAACTGACTCTATCTCCTTTCTTTGTGCCGTCAGAGGTGTGGTCAACCAACGTGACTTTATCATGTTTCAATTTTCACATGTATATACACATCTCTGATAAACAAAAGAAATCCGTAAATTAAATTGTATCATGTAACCTATTTGTTGCATAACATTTTCAACTTTGTTGTTGTCCATTCTTTTAACTGACATATTTAATATCCAGTTATTTCTAAAAGCATGAATCATCACTCTATCTCTGACATAAATAATATTTAGTTATTTACGAGAACAATGCAAATCGTTCTGCATTCCTAGGTTTCAATATCTATTATCTTTTAACACTTGCCTAACTAACATATTCTGAATGCTTCCTGACTTGTTTTTACATCGTTTTATTTTTAAATTTAACTTAACCTCTGTAGACCGGGTGTTCGGAAGTGATCTGATAAATTTGTTGGTCCAAAAAATTAAATAACAATTAAACAAAGAAAATATATTTTTTTATTTTTTAAATGAACGTAGAATACCATTTTATTTTACATCGTCTTAAATATTAAATCGGCCAAATGTTTCCAATTATTGCACACAAATTCTCACTTTTATAGGTATATAGACTATCTTATATATATATATATATATATATATATATATATATATATATATATATATATCGTACTTTGGGGTAATCACGCCAAATCCCAAATCCATGGGTAATTGTGCTAACTAAAAAAAAAAAAAAAGTGCTCTTTATATGCGTAGTTGCCAAAAGAGCACTTTTCGCTAGTTGGCGCAATTACCCCGGTAATATACATACGGTGTATATATATATATATATATATATATATATATATATATATATATATATATATATATATATATATACATATATATATATAGAGAGAGAGAGAGAAAGAGAGAGAGAGAGAGAGAAATATCCATACATATATGCGTACATACATACATAAAAACACAATACCATGGGTAAATTGAAAGAGAAGAAAGAAAGAAAGAAAAAACAAATCACATCCTTATATCATTCGTAGACATTTATGCTGATGACACTACCATCTAAGATCGTAAATGACCAAATTCTCTCCGATTCTCTCTCCTCTGATCTTGAGCACTTGGTACAATGGGGAAAGGAGTGGCTGGTTACTTTTAATGCATCTAGAACCAAGCTTTTATCTTTACATCACCGACACTCTGATCCTCATCTGGCATCAATTGCAATGAATGGCTCTCGTCATGGGGAGGCTTCATGTTTTGACAAGCTTCTGGGCTTGACCTTTATTCCCGATCTGAAATAGAACACGTACATCAAATCTGTTGCCAAGAATGGTGGGATCCTTCTATCGATCTAGTAGATATCTCACTGCTGATGCAATCCTCTAGCTTTATAAGAGCCAGGTACGCCCAAGGATGGAGTACTGTTGCCACATCTGGGCAGGAGCTGCTAGAAAGAACTGCCTTAATAGAGTTCGAAATAGACTTCGTAGCCTTGTAGGAGATGTCTTTTTCTCTTCCTTGCAACCTCTATCTCACAGAAGAGATGTTGTGAGCTTGTCTCTGCTTTATCATTATTTTCATGGAAAGTGCTCGACTGAGCTTCAATCTATGGTCCCCCCTCGCCAAACTTTCACAAGAAACACTCGACTAGCTGAAAACATTATCAATAATTCCCCCGACTCTTTATCTGTGCCTAAACCTAAACGTAGATTCCATGAACAAAGTTTCTTTCTTAGAACTGCACGCCTGTGGAACTGTCTTCTGTTTGCCTGCTTTCCAGCTGACTACAATAATGGTTGTCTTCAAGTCCAACGTAAACAAGTTCTTGATGAGCCGTTCCACTTAAGTTAACAAATTTACCGAATTTCCATTACTAATGATTACTATATTGTCCAATTGACTACTGTACACTCTTTAACCCTTATCCTCGAGTGGTCTCTAGGGCTTGATAAGTGGTGATGCCTATGTAGCAAAAGAAAAGAAAAAAGCAAGAAACAATAAGCAAAGAAAGAAAGGAAAAGGTAAAATAAAGCAAGGCAGAAAAAGGTGAGGAAAACAAGGGGGAAAGAAAAAAAGGAAGTAAAGAAACTGAAAAGGAAAGAAAGAAAGAAGGAAGGAAGGAAGGAAGGAAGGAAGGAAGGAAGAAAGAATGTATAAAACAATAAAACATAAAACTCAACTACAAAATGGCTAACGATTTGAATTCGTTCACATGAAGCAAATTTATATATATATATATATATATATATATATATACATATATATATATATATATATATATATATATATATATATATATATATATATATATATGTATGTATGTATGTATGTATATATATATTTATGCTCGAAACTTTTTTCGCTGGTGTTTTTCCATTCGGACGATTCCTTTTTTTTATTTCACGTCTTTTCGTCTCGAATTTCCACCGAACGGAAAGTAAGTAGACCGAATACCCCGGGGTACCGACCCACCCTGAAGTCAACATGAAGAAGCCCCCCCCCCCCAAAAAAATAGGGGATCAAAATGGCGGAGAATGTTAAGGAAGAACGAACTGACATTCAAATCTGTTACGTGATATCACGAAAATGGAAACTGATTTTCAACTTTGTTATTCGAAGGATCGCTTTACAGATCCGGTTTTGTTGCTGTTGTGCGATATTCATTGAGAAATGGAAGAAAATGGGCGTAGAAAAATAAATAGAGAAAAAAACGAAGAATGCAGGAAATAAAGAACAAGCACAGGGAAATAGAAAGAATAAGTAAAAGAAAGAAAGACGTTAAGATTGGATGAACAGGTACAAGAAATGAATCAGGAAGGCAAACAATAACTAAAGGACAAGTAGAGAAACAAAACCAGAAAAGAAAAACTTAAGAAAGAATAACCAGATACAAGAAATTGTAGCAGCAGAAGCAGCAAAACCTCGCGGGTTGAGATTTTGAATTTTTAGTTTATAAACTCTGTGCTGATTGGTGCTAGCAGTTAACTGCCCTTCTGGCTTGGCTAATTAAACGCCATCTCTCAGACAAGCTGAGCACGTGAAAAAGTTCATAAGAGAGAGAGAGGGAGAGAGAGAGAGAGAGAGAGAGAGAGAGAGAATTACTATTGTTTAACTTTTATCGCGTTTTCTTGGCCTTCGGGCCAAGATCAAAATGCAGTATCTGTTCTCATACAGCACTTCAATTTTTTTTTGTTCTCGGTTAGTGGAGGAGTAATCCTTAATGACTGAGACAGCTTTTATTTTTTATTCCTTTCGTCCACATTAAAAAACGCTCCTGGTGTTTAACTGTGCCCCCGTGGGGAGGCAAATTAAATAGAAACTCTCTCTCTCTCTCTCTCTCTCTCTCTCTCTCTTTCTCTCTCTCTCTCTCCTTCTTTTTTTCTCATTCTTCTTCCTTCCCAGCTCTTGATGCTGCTAACAACACACTTATTGTGCTTCCTTGGCCTTCGGGCCAAGATCACAGTGTTTACCTTTAGTGAATATGTGTAAATAACAAAAAAAAACGATTAAGCCTTTTTGTAAGTGCGCGTATGCATATATATATATATATATATATATATATATATATATATGCATATATATATATGTAAATATGTGCATATAGGTGTATGTATGTGTATAAGTGTATACATTGTGTGGATATGTACTTACGTTAAGTGTAAATATATAGATGTGTATATGTAGATGTGTATATGTAGATGTATATGTATGCGTGTATATTTGTGTATATTTGTGTATATTTGTGTGTATATATACGCAGATATATGCGTGTGTATATGTGTATGCGTGTATATGCTGCATTGTTACATTTTATATTGTATATTCCTATATTTTTGTATATATTTTTATATATTTTTATATGTATGTGTATGTACGAAGAAATATATTAAATGTGTGCATCCACGTCGGTGTATTTGCGTATATGTATCCTTTTGAAATATGTGTGTGTAAAAATCGGAAATATCGTTTTGGGTGGCCGTTTAGAATTGTTGACCATCTTAAAAGTTGACCGCGGTTACTGACGCCAAATTGGCGAACTTCTTAAGTATTTTATAATAGTACACCGGAGAATGGATACTTAATTTTTAGGCTATAAAAAGAATAAAAAAATAAAAGTTAAGATGAGAGAAAATAAAAGCATGAGATAAATAGATGGATCAGCGGAATGCCCTTACTTATCCTCCCCGGGCCAACCCCTACCCCTATTCCGAATCAAATACTCCTCTGTGTCCTCTTCCTAATCTAAGATAAGATTCTATTTTTGTAGGTGATATAAGAGACTTGAGTTGAGTTCTCGAGGGAATATTACAGAAACATATATGTAGCCATCAATGTTTGTATAAATAAATTTAATATATACATACATGCATGCATACATACATATATGTATATATATATATATATATATATATATATATATATATATATATATATAGTGTCCAGCAAAAATTTAGAATACGCATTTGAAACTGCCAACTGAGTTTTCTCTTCGCGTTGTGTTAAATTATTATCTTTATTTTTCCAACTGTTCCTATCTTAGTTTCAATACATTGTCTATGTTTATAAAAAGTTTCATAAAACCAACACTAGCAGAAATAATAATAATAATAATAATAATAATAATAATAATAATAATAATAATAATAATAATAATAATAATAATAATAACAAACCAATCCCGGACAAGAACAACCATACCATAAATAAAAATACTAATAATGAACAAGATAAATGCAACTGTAGACACCGCACACTTTGCCCAGTCCAAAATAAATGTCTAATAAAAAGCGTAGTTTATCAAGCAACAATATTTGCGAAAGAAAACCCGAATAACAAGAAATATTACATAGGCATGACTTCCTTAGATTTCAAAACCCGATACTATGACCACAAAAGTACATTCAAAAATAAAAAACACCGCATAAAAACAACACTAGCGAATAAATACTGGGAACTCAAAGAAAGCGGACATTCGCCGGTAGTCGAATGGAAAATAATGAGACAAGCTACCACGTGCAGACATTTAGACGACCCATGTAAATTATGCCTCCATGAAAAATTTGCTATCCTGTACTTTAAAGAACCCCAAAATCTATTAAACTGTAGACGAGAAATAGCAAACAACTGTGTTCACAAAATAAAGCTTACTCTAGGATAGCGATACAAAATAGCTTTAAAACTAACAATAACAATAGAAAACAAACAAATAAATAAATTAAATAAACATGAATATACATAAACGATCACACATATATGTATATATATATGTATATATGTGCATGTATGTGTGTACACATAGGTATATTTATATATATATTAAAAAAAAAGAAAACGTCTACCTTAAACCACTAACCTAGTTCTAAAACAGATCCTTTGTTCGATAAAATGCATGCCCATTGGCTGATAGGAAGGGGCGCGGTGGATACTAGAAAGCTGATTGGCTAACTAAAAATCCTCAACATATATTAAAACAAGAAGCAACCACAGAATTCGCGCATAAGCCTGACGAATCCTATAGTGAATGAAACGCAGAATATTCAGTGTAGCTTAATCGCCATATATATTTTATAAATTACTATATATATATATATATATATATATATATATATATATATATATATATATATATATTGATTAGATTTGAGGACAGTAAGTAGGACAGCCTTGGAGTTATTGTTGCGAGTAATAAGTTTGGCTAGGGATACTCCTTAAACAAGTAATCAGATTGGTGCAAAAACAATACCGTTTTCTCACATATGTTACTTTTGTATATGATTTCTGAATTAATTCATTGATATATTGATATATATATATTGTTACATATATATATATATTGTTACATATATATATATATATATATATATATATATATATATATGGCCATGTTCGCTCTATCGAATCGTGTTATTCGTTACCATTCTCAGTCCCTTCATTTAATTTTTTTCCGGCTTTTCATCAGCATGGACAAAATTCAAATCCGCACGATTTTTTTTTGTTCCAGTTCAAACTAGGCCGAAAAGCTGCCGAGACAGCTCGTGATATCAATGATGCGTTTGGCCAAGGAACCACTAACGAACGTGTAGCACAACGGTGGTTCATGAAATTTCGCAATGATGATGAGAGTCTCAAAAATGAAAACGGTCGCCGCCGCCGACTGTGGTTGATAACGAACATTTGAAAGGCTTAATTGAAGCCGATCCTCACTAAACCACACGAGAAGTTGCTGTTGAACTCGAAGTCGAACACTTAATACTCGTTCGCCATTTAAAGCAAATAGGTAATGCAAAACAGTTGGATAAATGGGTGCCGCATTAACGGAACGATAATAATAATAAAAAATCGTCGTTTTGAAGTGTCTTCTACGCTCCTTCTGCGCAACAAAAAATGGCTCATTTCTCTAGCGGATTGTGACGTGAATCCTTTATGACAACCGGCGACGTTTGTCACAGTGATTGAATGTCGGAGAAGCTCCAGAACACTTCCCGAAGCCGAAATTGCACCAAAAAAAGGTTATGGTGACTGGTTGGTTGTTTTCGGCTGGTCTCATCCCTCACAGCTTTGTGCGAGCCCTTTCTAGTCTCGCACAAACACACACGTTCACATCTCAAGCAATTTTTCTTGTCATACACATACGCGCACACAAACATACGCGCGCACGTACACACACGTACATATATTCACGTTCACGTGCATACACTCACATTCACGTGCATACACACACACACGCTAACGTACACACATGTATGTACGCTCCCGTACGCACACATGGGCAACGTCACTTCCCTTTAAAGGAATTTCACACATGCGCAAAAAAAACGCCGGAAACAACTACAAAAGCAAGAGACCTGAGCTGTTTCTTCCTTTTCGGGGCGCGCCTCACGTCCCCTGCGACTATGTGTGGGACAAGAACTAACAGACAGTACGTACACCTTACACACTTTCTCTCTCCATGGCCTGGATTGACTTTCTCATTCCATCTCTCTATATATACAACAATAGACTTTCCCTCTCACCTGCTAAGAGTGAGAGACGCGCGCCAAACTGAATTGACTTTCTCACTCTCTCTCTCTACAACAATAGACTTTCCTTCTCACCAGTTAATAGCACGCCAAACTAAACACGTGCTGTACCCTTTTCTTTCATTTGTTTCTTCATGAAATAAATTCTAGTTGGTTTATTTCAATAAACGCGTTGTTCGTTTCTTTCTCAAATCAATTCATTGTTCCTATTTTGTACGACTGGGGGATATATATAATATATATCCACAAGTCCACTACAGCTTCTTGAATCCGGGCAAAACGACGAAGTACTGCTGACAAATTGACGAAATGCACCAGAAGCTCCAACGAGATTGGTCAATATGGAGGGACCAATTCTTCTCTATGTCAACGCTCACCCGCATGTTGCTCAACTGACCCTACAGAAACTGAACGAATTGGGCTATGAGACTGTCTCATCCTCCGTATTCAACGGACCTCTCGCCCACCGATTATCACTTTTTCAAGCTTCTCGACAACTTCCTGTGCGAAGAATGCTTCAAAAGTCGAGATGATGTCGAATCGGCCTTCGATGATTTCATCGCTTTCAGAACGAGATAAATAAACTTGTTTCTCGTTGGTAAAAATGTGTCGATTCTACTGGTTCTTATTTTGGTTAATAAAGTTTATTATGAAAGAAGTTGGGATCTTTTGAAGTTGAATGTAGAAAAACATTATTTTTACACCAACCTAAAACCGAGAAAAGTCAGTGACAAGGGTGACTGTAGACCCCTCCCAATTTCTTGAGTTGGCCTTGTGTCTAATTTTTTATTATTTGTAATTTTACAGAAAATAAATGATAAAAACTTCATAGTGTAGTATCTGATGTTACACTTCACTTTTTCTGTCTTGTTAGTGAAGGAAGATTCCTTCATAATTGAGACAATTTTTATTTTTGTTTCCTATCTAGAGTGCTCCCTTTTGAGGAGCTGGAGTACCCCCACGTTAAAAACCGACCTTGTGTCTCACTCTGCCTTCGTGGTGAGGCAAGTAACTAAGAACACACTTCTCTCTTTGTATTATTGATGTTATTCATATTCTTTTGGAATAATCTTTTGAATACAATTGAAGATTTGTAGCCATATTGATAGAATTTTAGTAAAATAACGAAATAAATAATTACACCGATAATGCTAATGGCAGACTGGCGAATCGGTGTTTCATAGCGTTTACACTAAATAAGAAAGAATTAACCAACCAACTCTGATGTTGAAGGATTTACATTTATCTCCAATGTTTCTTTAGTTTTCATTTTTTTATGATATTTTTTACAATTTCTATTCATTAATTTTAAAATATAAAACACGTTACATATTCCTCAGAAATGACAAGTTAAAACTCAATTTCATATGTTATAATTTGTTGCCGACTGACAAAATAAACAAGTCAGACACATATGAAACAAAAAAAAATAATAAGGTCATATAATTTACATGGAGTTTGTCTCATTGTAAATAACAAACGAATAAAATCCAGTATTACATATGTTTAAATCATTGACAAGTACGCAGCAGCAAGTGCCCGGGCCTTTGATCCGGGGATCGACTAAGATGAGGAGACAAAGTATCAATCATGATGTCGAAATAAAAAATAAAAAACAAATAAAGAGCGAAAGTAACATAGAAAGAATAGAATTAAACAAAAAAGAGGATAAAAGAGAAGGTAAAAAAATCATAAGAAAGAACAATTGTAAAGAGAAATAAAAAAGAAAGAAATTAATAAAACTCGAACACGGAAAAAGGAGAAAGAAAGAAAAGGAATGAAAATATAAAATTGGAAGACAGAAAAAAAAGAAAGAAAAAGAATGAAATAAATAAAACTAGAACACAAAAAAGAAAAAAGAATGAAAATTAATAAAACAAGAACACAGAAAAAAGAAAGAAAAACGAATGAAAATAATAAAACAAAAAAAACACATAAAAGAAAAAAGAAAAAATGAAAATCATTTAAACTAGAACACAGAAAAAACAAAGAAATAAATAATGAAAATAAATAAAACTTAAACACGAAAAAAACAGAAAGAATACGGAATGAAAATTTATAAAACTAAAATACAGAAAAAAGAAAGAAAAAAGAAAAAAATTAATAAAGCTTGAACACAAAAAGAAAGAAAAAGGAATGAAAATTAATTAAACTTGATATTCGAACAAAATGTGTATATTTCAATATTTTTCACAGTAAATATTTTAAACACATCAATATAAATTTTTTTTCTTATATAGATTTTTTTATGATCTGAAAAAAATTCAGGATACAATATTAATATCATAATAGATGCAGTCATTAAGGATGATTGAGGTGCCATACAGAATAATTCATTTCAGTGAACTCTTACGGCAATGAAGAACGTGGGGGAGTTGCTTAGTTATGCCCATCGAATTGAATAATACTGTGTGATTAAATGCCTATTTGAATGTGAGCTAGGTGTGATTAGAAATTCAAGATTACAGTAAACGGCTTGTTGGTTTCTGCTAGAGTAATGAAAATCTGAGTAAATAAAAACTAATGTTTGTGAAAAGTTGGCAGTGTGTGTGTGTGTGTGTGTGTGTGTGTGTGTGTGTGTGTGTGTGTGTGTGTGTGTGTGTGTGTGTGTTTATAGATACGCATTTCAAAATGGGACTACAGAATGGCCACATTTTTTAAAATATATTTATGAGAAATTTCTTGAACACTATAATCGATTATAGTAACAGGAAAACGGTTAAAATTGTAGAATTTAGAGGGGAGGAAGGGGGTCCGACAAAAGAAGGTGTTATTATTTTACAGCAAACTGTAGATTTTATCATTTTAAAACTTCAGCGAAATTTAGTTTTAAAACTTCAGCTAAATTTAATTTTAAAGCTTCAGCAAAATTTAATTTCAAAACTTCAGCAAAATTTAATTTTAAAATTTCAGCAAAATTTAATTTTAAAGCGTCAGCAAAATTTAATTTTAAAGCTTCAGCAAAATTAAATTTTAAAGCTTCAGTAAAATTCAATTTTAAAGCTTCAGCAAAATTTAATTTTAAAGCTTCAGCAAAATTTAATTGTAAAACTTCAGCAAAATTTAATTTTAAAACTTGAGCAAAATTTAATTTTAAAGCTTCAGCAAAATTTAATTTTAAAGCTTCAGCAAAATCTAATTTTAAAACTTCAGCAAAATTTAATTTTAAAGCTTCAGTAAAATTTAATTTTAAAACTTCAGCAAAATTTGATTTTAAAGCCACAGAAAAATAAAGCGTTTTATTTCTTAGAGATTTTGTAAAGTGGAGTTATTATTATTATTATTATTATTCACTTTTTTTAGCATTTCATCAATATGAAGTTTTTGCCATTTTCTGCAAAATGAAGCTTTTACTATTTTAAAGCATCAGCGAAATAGATTTATTACCATTTTAGAGCTAATTAGGATTTTAGAGCTTCCACAACAGGAAACTTTTTTCCGTAAGAGAATCAGCAAAATATATCTCTTGTCAATAAAGATTTTCAGAAAAATGAAGTGTTCACCGTATAAAAGAATCAGTCAAATAAATTATTAGAGCACTAGTGAAATAAAGCTTTTACCATTTCAGAGATTTTTGATATAGAGCAGAGTGCAGTCAGCACCAACCCTATTCGGGTTTAACCGGCTTCCTCCGAAGGAGGAAGTTTCATGGGAGTATGAAATTAACAAGCGGTCCCCAGTCGCATGTGTATCTCCGTCAAGGGAGATGACGACGTTAGGTTTTTGCAACTTTTGCAGGGAGGCGTCGACGTCCTCCTACATACAACACCTAGAATTGACAAATTGGTCACCCATTTTAGCAATGACCAGGCTCAACGTTGCTTAACCTTTTGTTCTTATTATTTGTAAGTTTTTCTTCTTCCTAAATGTTAAGAAGAAGAAAATGAGTTGAAGAAATCCTCGAAAAAAGAAGGAGAACGTTTTAGAATTAATTTGAACAATCATTAAAAAAGATTTTCCAATATGATGAGTTGTTTTTTTTTCTCAATTTTCACCCCAAACAAGACACAGTGCCCCTTTGATGTAGGGGGCTACTATCGGGGACATAAGTTGCAGGGGTACTGTGAAGAGAGTTGAGCAGCAAGATGTCTGTTCACATTACACTTGAACTTCTGCATGTCAGTACAGTTGAGAAAGCAGAATCCCGGAAGCGAGTTCCAAAGTCTAGCAGTTCTGGGGAAGAAACGATTGGAGGAGAATGCTTTCTTACACCTAGGGATCTCTACTGTGTAGGGGTGGGATTTAGCTGCTTTTTGGGTTTGTCGGGGGTATTCACGTCGAGAGGGTACAGCTTGTAGTTCGTCAGAGCATTCACCATTAAAGTACTTGTAGAACAGGCAGAGGAATGCAATATTTCGTCGATGGGACAGAGGCTGAAGTCTAGATGACAGTTCAGGACCTATCAGGTTGGCGACTCTTATTTGAACCCTGTCAAGAAGTGAGAGACTTGTAGCAGATGCACCAGCCCAAATATGACAACAGTACTCCATACATGGGCCAATGGTGGCCTTATGTAGGTACAGGATACTTTCAGGCGTAAGTAATTTTGTAACACGGTAGAGAGAGAGTCTACCTTCTTCGCAGCAGCCTTGGCAATGCTCTCAATGTATCTATTCCAGTTCATGTTCCCTGTAAACGTTAGGCCGAGGAGTTTAAATGAAGTACTTTCGGGTAATGTGTTCTTGGCCATTACTATTGGTGGTAGAGAAGGTTTCTTGTAATTATTTAAGGAAACAAGCTTAATCTTAGCAGCATGTAATGTGACACTTCAGTTTTGTCCCCATTCCACTACAGATTATGGTTTATTATTTATGATTTTATGATAAATTAATAATATTGCCAAGCACAAAAAAAAGAAAGCAATTTCATTAAGAAAAAAATGTAAACTTTAGGTTTGTGTGTTGTTTTCATCGAATTGCATCTCCTGTATTGACGTTTTTGTGACGCTAACCATGAGTTCGATAAATGGAAATGGGATGGTGTCCGTTGAGAAAAAAGAGGATGGTGCCGATTAAAATTAAGCAAGCAATAATAGACACACGTGAGCTTGGTTTCCGTGTGATTGATCTCGTGAAGTATGATCGGCTATCATTAATAATCCGTACGATATTGAAACAAAAAGATAGCATAAAAGTTATAAAACCGAGGAGTGTTACTATTATTTCCAAATTGAAGACCGACGCCCATAACGAGATGGAGATACTTCTGTTATTGTGGATACGCAACAAGGAGTTGACAGGAGATGCATACCATCACAGAGAGCATGATCTCCGAAAAAGTGCCCCCTATCTACAAGGTCGCTGGAAAGATGGTGGGATCCTTCTACCGCTCCAGTAGATATCTCACTACTGATGCAATTCTCTATCTATATAAAAGCCAAGTACGTCCAAGGATGGAATACTGTTGCCATATCTGGGCAGGAGCTGCTAAAAACAGCCTATCCTGCCTTGACAGAGTACAAAATAGACTTCGTGGCTTAGTGAGGGATGCCCTTTTCTCTACCCTGCAACCTCTCTCCCACAGAAAAGACGTTGCGAGCCTATCCTTGTTTTATCTTTATTTCCATGGCAGGTACTCGTCTGAACTCCAATCTCTGGTCCCCCTCGTCAATCTTTCACGAAAAACACCCGTCTAGCTGAATCCACTGTCAAAAATGTTCCCCACTCTTTATCTGTGCCTAAATCAAAACGTAGATTCCATGAACAAAGCTTCTTTCTTAGAACTGCACGCCTGTGGAACTCTGTTCCGTCCGCCTGCTTCTCTCCGGACTACAACTTGGATGTCTTCAAGTCCAATGTTAACAAATTCCTTATGAACTGCCCCCTTAATTAAACACGTCATCAAATCTCCACACTAACGTAATGTACTTGCAATAACCCTTATCCCTGAGTGGCTTCCGGGCCTTAATAAGTGGTGATCACTGTGTAAAAAAAAAGGACCTACAACTGGAGACAGCGTTAACAGAGGGAAAGACATTGTCGAGTACACATGGAGTTGGCTGGTTTAATAAATTAAAGAAGAGGACTGACATTCACTCTGTTATAAGGCATTGTGAAGCAGCGAGTCCAGATACCAAAGCTGCGGCGACTTTGCTCAGCGATTCGCTTCTCTAATTTTGGAAGAAGATTATGTCCCACAGCAAGTGCGACGAGACGGCCTTGGGGGGGGGGGGCACGCAGGACATTCATTGCTGCTGAGGAGAAAAAGCTGCCGAGCCGTAAGCCCATGAAAGATCGTCTAACCTTAGCACACAGTGCTAAAGTTAGCGGTGACTGACAAAATAAAGCCACTGCTGGTGTATCAAGCAGAGAACCCACGTGCATTTAAGATTTAAAAAGTCTTAAAAGAGAGCCTACAGGTGATATGTGGAGGACCGGCAGTTCTTCACTGAATTGGTGAATTTAGTGCTTGGCCATTCAATGAAACCATATCTCCAGGAGAATGGCATTCTTGAAATGTTTGCTATTTCTGGACAATGCTCCCCCGTACCCCTACGGCCCTGAAGCCGGCATAATATAAGATTTAAAGTTCATCTGGGTGCTCCTCTTCTTCCGCAATTCCACCCCACTCCTCCAGCTCATGGATCAGCAGGTGATTTCAAACGTATTTGCTCTTGCGATGCTTTAAAATCACGAGCAACACTCAAATAACCATCCGTGAGTTTTGAAAGGAATATTTTAACATTGGCATAGCTCTGAAAATCCTTGATGCTGCATGGCAAAGCGTTACAGAACGCACATTCTGCCTGGAAGAAAATGTGGCCTGATTGCAGCGCTGAAAGAGACTTGAAAAGGTTCAATGCCCAACCTGAGTCTGACGTGGTGTTGGACGAGATTATTTCCCTCGGAAAGTATATGGGCTGGAGGTAGATGAGGATATTAACGTGCTTGTGCAGGAGCACGAGGAGGAACTGACAACAAAAGAGTTGAAGGAACTACAGGCGATGTAAGAGACGGAGTTGTTGCAAGAGATCAGCAAGGAGGAGGAGGAGAAGGAGGATCCGCCGGGGAAGGTGACATCTACAATTATGCTTATTCAATGTTAATTTTAAAAAATATATATTTTTCAGATAATTTTTAGACAGTGTTTGCTTTGAATTAATTTAAATCAATGAATTTTTGTTATGGTTAAGACTAAGGAACACAGTGAAGACCTCAGGAAGTGTGTGATAGCGTGTCATTCCAAAGAGGGGGGGATATGATAAGATTTCTAAGAAGCTAAACTTTCCCAAATCCACCCTTTGAGCCATCGTAAAGAAGTTCAAATCACAAGGTTACGTTATGAATTTGAAAGGTCGGGGGAGAAAAGGCTACTGTCTACGAGAGCAGAACGAAAAATAGTTCGACGTGTCAACCAAAACCCAGGGATCACTGCTGGAGAGGATGTAGAGGAACAGAGAAGCTCTGGAGTGAACGTGACTTGACACCCAGTTGATAGAGTTTCTAAGAGAGCTGGTTTTAAAACATGTCGTCCGAGGAAGACTCCCTCATTGAAATTTGTGCAACTGAAAGCAAGGCTAGAGGTCTCAAAGCGCCATATTGATAAAGATGCTGCCTTCTGGAAACATGTTATATGGTCCGACGAAACAAAATTTGTAGTTAATCGGCCATAATAGTATTTCTTCTGTTTACAGGAAATCTGGCAAAGCCTTCTTGCCTAAGAACACCATACCAACTGTGAAGCACGGCGGAGGCAATTTGATGTTTTGTGGATGCTTTGCTGCCATTGGACCAGGACAACTTGTTAAGGTCACAGGAATCATGAAAAAAGAGGATTATGTTAAAATCCTGAATGAAAATCAGGACTTTGCTAGAGAGTTGTCACTTGTTGACGTTGGTGCTTCATGTAAGATAATGACCAAAAGCATTCGGCTAATCTAAGAAATGGCTTGAGGACAACAATATCAATGTTTTGGAGTGGCCATCCCAGAGCCCGGACCTCAATCCCATTGAAAATTTGTGAAGGATTTTAAAATTGGGGGTAATGGAGAGGAAGCCTAAGAATCCCGCTCAGTTAAAGGATTATTGTCAGGAGGAATGGGATAAATTTACTGCTGAAGAATGCTACAAGTTAGTGGAAAACTATAATAAACGACTACTGCAAGTAATGAAGGCTAAGGGCCATACAATCGATCTTTAGAATTACGGTGCCAATAAATTTGAACAAGGGAATTTTGAAATATCGTTTATAATTTCTTTATTATTCATCTTTTTTTAATCGACTGCTGAATTGGAAAGAGCAGTTCAAAATATGTATTGTACTTTGTGATTTCCTTTGATTTAACCATTTTCTGGAGGATTTTTAAGACAAAATGAGGTTTTTATTGGACCGTGTCAATAAATATCATATTTTCCAGAGGTGAAGCAACCAATGAATTTTTAACGAGGGAGGAGAGCAAGATATACTTCTTATCTGTTTTATATAAGCATTTATATGGCGCTACACATTCATGAACATATTTCGGTCAGGCTGACCAAAACCTGCTCATGAATGTGTAGTGACATATAAACGCTTATATAAAACAAATAAGAAGTATATATGTTTATGTATGTGTGTGTGTGTGTGTGTGTGTGTGTGTGTGTGTGTGTGTGTGTGTGTGTGTGTGTGTGTGTGTGGTTCAAAGGTTGCGTAATATTATTTATATCAATTGTTGGTTGTAGCATTCCAATTAACCAGACCTAATAACTGTGCAATTGTGAATTGTTGAAGATAAAAATACATTGATTTAATTGTATGAACGTAACGATATTTGGTCTTGAAAGTTTTCCGATTAACAAATTAATCGATGAATCCATGCAGAAAATCGATCATTTATTTAATTGATTTTATGTTTTCAGATTTTTGCATCAATTTTTAATTGGAAAAAGTACACATTAAACAAAAAAAAAAATAAACATTACTTTTATAATCAATCCTTTTGTTCAACCGATTGTTAACATAAAAATATTTAATCAGGTTCTACAGAACATTTTCATATACTACTACGACTACTACTACGACTACTACTACTACTATTACTACTATTACTACTGCGACTACTACTACTACTACGACTATTGCTGCTTCTACTACTGCGACTACTACTACTACTACTACTACTACTACTACTACGACTACTACTACTACTGCTGCTTCTACTACTGCGACTACTACTACTACTACGACGGCTACTACTACTATTTCTGCTACTGCTACTACTACTACTGCGACTACTACTACTGCTGCTGCTGCTACTACTACGACTACTACTACTGCTGCTGCTACTACTACTACTACTACTGCTACTACGACTACTACTACGACTACTACTTCTACGACTACTACTTCTACGACTACTACGACTACTGCTACTACTACTACTACTGCTGCTGCTGCTGCTGCTTCTACTACTGCTACTACACGGTTAAACAAAGAAATGTTACATGGAATCAAGAAACTAGAAACTGTAATTCCCTCCCAATAAAAAGTGACAGCATCAACTTATATAATACGAGGAAGGTCAAGGGGAAGGAAAATAAAACGAGGAGAGAAAGCACTAACCAGACCTCCACAGGATAAGCGGGAAGAGGACTGGAACCTTGTTAAGGCTTATTGTCACACAAATTCTAGTGAATATAAACGGTCGCTACCAAATGAGAAATCAGTGGTAAACGGCTGTTGCAATAATACAAATTAATTTGCAAAGGTTATTGAAAGAGCTGGAGAGTGCTGGAAATCTGGGTAGACTTGTTCTCACTCTTACTCCCGGGAACACCACAGATTGTTCTCAAAGATAAATGTTTTTATGTTGACCTGTGCCGAAACTCCTAGTTAGCGGATAATTAATCAGTCCAGAGCAACAGCGAACAATAGCCAGTAACTTTCATACTGTAATCGAAATAAAACAACAAAAATAGAATACGACCACAGAGAAAAAAAAAATACGAAACGGTAAAATGTGAAGTTAACTACGTTCCACCCCTAAAAAATGATGGCATCAGATGGTAGCATACCAAAGATAATCTGGCAGAGTCGAAGAGAGAGAACAATAATCAAACATCCACTGGAAAAGTGCGGGGAGCGTTGGGACCTTGGGGCGGCTTTATGCAACCGAGACCTCAGGCAATATCAATGGCCGTTGATGGCGAGAGATTAAAACTACTTACACTTTCCTGGCAGCAAAACTATTGTTTGTTAACACAGAAAAAAATAATACTATGTAGCATTTTATCGATTGCTATTTTTATCGATTGCTACATTTCGAAAATATTTGCCGGGAAATTAAACTGTTCATTACTTTACCGCGTTCGAATGGTTCATTTTTCACCCAAGAAAATAATTACACTATAATTTTTATACGGAGAAACGCATAAATCAATTTACCTTTTTAAAATAAAATATCTTATGAAAATAAAAGCAGGTATGATATTATAACATTATGGAAAAAAAGGGAAAGAAAACCTGTGGTCTTTTAGAAAATTCTAAACGTTTCGTCCTCATTTCGGGGGGGGGACTTCTTCAGGAGAATGATAAGTTGATTGAGAAAAATAAAATCTTTGGTATATTTTAGTTTTCTCAATCATCCTTATCATTCTCCTGAGGAAGTCCCCCGAAAATAGGGACGAAACGTTGAGAATTTTCTAAAAAAAGGCCACAGTGTATGTGGCTGAGAATATATTTTAAGCCCCCCCCCCACCCACCGCCTCATTTTTGGGTAGAGCACTGCCCTAAATGTATCTTTTGTTTTTGTTGTTGTTGTTGTTGCTTGTTTGCTTGTTTGTTTGTTTGTTTGTTTTATTTTACTTCAGTTGAAGTTCTCAGAAATGCAAAGGGCCCAGTACCTAGGGTTAACACTTGAGCTCTATATGAGATACATAAATATTCGAAAGTTCGATTAAAGGTTTTTTTTTTTTTATCTCTCAAACACTGAGTTAGTAAATAAATTGAGAACATAGTTTTCCTCTCCCCAATTAACCATTTTCATACATTATAGTATATCTTTCCTTTTCGTCTCTTGGTCTTACTGGATTCCAGGTCAAGAATTTATCTAGTCTGGTGGAGTATCCAGGTTCGTGCTGTTACTTGAGGTAACATCACTTGGGGAAGGTGCACCATTCCTCGTAAAAGCTAATGTAAGTTTGCCATTGTGATAAGATCTTATTTAATCAGCGGATACTATATTTTTTTATATACGGGTTTACTTCTAAGGAAAAGTGTCCTCATGCCAGGTTGTCCTGACAAACCCCTGTATATAGAGACCTTAGACACTCGAGGATAGTGTCTAGTAGGCATTCAAGTTTTCTCCAGTATATGCGTATGCATGTGTCAGCATGTATATGTGTGTATATATGTGTGTATGTATGTGTGTATATGTGACCGCATGTGTATTTGTGTATGTGTGTATGTGTGCGCATAAACCAATTTCCTCGTTGCTTACCGCCAATACCTGACTAAGCTCGGTACTAATTCCACGTTTTCAGAACCTTCCAGTCTAAGTGTCATTTGCAGATAGGGATCGAATGGCCTCCTTACCGACCCCCGGACAACATAGGAAACTGTTCACCTCGTCATTCACGCCACCGATCACCTATCCCCTTCTATCTTTTAACGGGAAAGGTTGGGGCATCAATTATTGTCTCCCCGGGCTGCATGACTGAATCCTAAGAAGAACGCCAAAGCCGGACCAATAACTGTCTCGATATTCGAGCTGGAAACTGTCTTGCTTCCTTCCTTGCATCCCATGTCCAAAACAAGCTACTCCCCGACGCTATACCCTCCGACCCCTCCCCTGGAGATCTCACTAACTGAGTCAGTAGTTCCGTCTTATCAATGTGTATTAGTCACTTGTCACATACTAAATGTAAATACGACTGAACCTAGTATTTGTCCCGTCAATGCATTGTTGATTAAGAATTCATGGTCTTCCAAGATCCCAGTTTGCGTAGAATCTCCTAATGGTTGAGGACAGATATCGCTGAGAGCAATTCAAGGGAAGCTACCTCAAGCCTACACCCCCAAACTGTTTTGAGTCCAGATGATAGAACGCTAGTAATGGTGTTTCTTTTGGCTTTGTTTCTTTGTTATCCCCCCCTAAATATGTTCTACTTTTATTTCCCCCTTTTTTTTTATTGTTAGAATTTATTCTTTTCATCAAGTGGCTCCATACTTTGTCTGGAGCGACTTCCATGAAAACAAGTGAATGCACATTGAACGAGGCATAAAAAAATGACTAAGTTAAGCATCCCCCCTCCCAATTTAGCCCCAAAAGTCCTCAGGGGACGTCAAATCCTGTTGAAAATGAACAAACGGTGCAGTTTAAGGCCTTAACATATGTAAAATTGAGTTCTGCACCATGCAAAAAAAGAAATGACTAAGTCCATCATTTGCCCCCACCTCATTTAGCCCCAAAAGTCCCCAAGGCCTTAACATATTTAAATTTGAGTTCAGCACCATACAAAACTGCTAAATAGACATACACAGAAAATTTTGGACAAATATAGTAAAATAGTCCCAAAAAATGGAGTGTTTTTATTAGCCCTAAAAGAGCCCCTGGGGCACAACCAAGAGTTATCGCAAAGTATAGACAAACAAAATTATATAGAAATCAATTAGTTACAACTTTTCAGAAAGTTTTATTAATATCCAAGGCATCAATTTTTTAACTTAGCACAAAAGTGTCAATTTTAGCCATTTTAACCTAGGGAGGCAACCAAAGTTTTCCCGGAAAATTCGTTTTGTTACATTTTTACTCATATCATATTTAATGTTTGTGCAAAATTTCAAAAACATCCAAGGCGTCGTTATTGAGAAAAGTGCGGGCAGACGAACGGACGAATGGACGAACGGACAATGGTGAATTTACAGGTCCACCCTCCTTTTGTCGCGAGATCAAAAAATGCTCGATTAATCATTTGGATTATATCATTCGAAACTAACATTGTGCTTCAATACAAAATAAATTAAAGCTTCGCGCTCCAAACCCCCCCCCCCCGGCCGGCACTTCAACAACTGAGTTTCTCCGTTCTACCTTAGTCACGTGTCATATAATAAATGTAAATGTGATTGGAATCCAATCGCTAGGATTTTTTTATCTCGACACTAAAATCAACACCTCTCCAACCACCAATATCCATGACATATAACACCCTATCTGAGAATTCTTCCTTTAAACCCATCGGCTTAGCATTCACGGGTAATATGAACTGGAACAAATACATTGAGGATGTTGCGTAGGCTGCTGCAAAGAAGGTAGATTCCTTCTATCATGCTAGAAAACTACTCACCTGAGAGTATCCTATACATGTACAAGGCCACCATTCGTCTATGTATGGAGTACTGTGTCCACATCAGGGATGGCGCATCTACCATTAGTCTCCCCCTCTTGGATAGAGTTCAAAAAAGAGTCTTCAAGCAAATAGGTCTCACTTTGTCAACTAAACTCCAACCTCTGTCTCATCGCTACCATGTTGCATCTTTGTGCCTGTTTTACAAGTATTTTAAATGGAATGTGCTCTGATGAACTCGTTGCACTTGTGCCCCCTCGACGTACATGTTCCCGACAAACTCGCTTAGCAACAAAATCACACCCCTTCACTGTTGAGGTTCCTAAATGCAAGAAAGCTTACTACTCTAATAGCTTCTACCCTCGAACAGCTAGACTTTGGAATTCCCTCCCTACTACATGCTTCCCTGCTGTACTGATATACAGAAGTTTAAATGTACAGAAGTTTAAATGTAATGTAAATCAATATCTTGTTAATCTTTCCTAGGCATGGTCCCAACTAGTAGCTCCATACGTCCAAGTGGCGATATGCTTTGTTAGGGGTTAAGATAAGTAAAAAAATAAAAAATGTGGTTCTGTGCAGTTCTAGGAGGTCTGCGTTCCCCGCCTTCGCCTTCTCTCTTTTGGCACAGGTTAGTTTATTGCTAATTGTCTGAGTTGAATGCCGACGGAGCTGCCAAGGCATTTTTACAGGTCATAGTGCTCCTCAGGGAACGCTGCCTTTTCAATCCCACTATCCGACCCTTGTGTCACATTTACCATTGTTAGAGAGAACTAAATACCATAATTGAAAGCTTTCCTAAAACTGTTAATATTCCTCTAAAAAAATTTTAAAAAAAATAAAACTACATAAAAAAATGAAAACATTTCTTCACCCCAAATGGCATATTTCCACTGAAAGCGTAAAGGGCTGCTATGATTAAGACCTACATTTATAGGAGCAACCTGGGTAGGGATTTAAGCAGCAAGAGTTTTTATTTACATTATATTTAAATTTCCGTATGTTGGTAGGAGCGGGGAAACAGATAGCAGGAAGGGAGTTTCAACAAGCAAGAAATAAGCTATTAGAGTAGACAATCTTTCGGCATCTTGGGAGCTTTACAATGAAGGCGTGGAAATTTGCTGCTAGTCTGATTGGTCGGAGATATTTACGTTTCACGAGTATAATTATACGAGAGTTGTTCCAAAAGTAACACATCTTATTTTTTAATTAAAAAATGTTGAAGAGTTACGAAGATGCGAGTAGTAACATTAAAACGAGCGGCGTTTTGTGCTCCAGAATTTATATTTTTTTACATAGTCACGACCATTCTAAATGCACTTTCGCCAGCGATGGGGTGGTGGTTGTGCATGGGTGTCTGGGGCGCGCTTTGTTACTTAAATCACCACTCTGAAATTGACGAACCCATCTCATAACTGTGTTGACATCAACTGCATTGACTTCGTAAATTTTCAGTAGGGTCGGTGAATGTTGATCGGTTTAATTTTTTCTGCACGGAAGAATTCAATGACGCATCTCAGTTTCTGACCCACGCCAATGACAGTGATTGCTTTCTTAGAGTTTCGTACCGTCAATATCTGCAACAGAGAAATGAAAGCCAATCCTAAAAATTAAAAAGGGAAATGAAAAGTAGAACTCATTCAGAACAAAAACCAAAGCTAAAAAAATAAATAAAATAACATTACCAGCGTTCTATCATCTAGGCTCCAAACAGTTTGGCTAAAAAAAAAAAAAAAAAATAGGCCTTCAAAGGCTTTTAATAGGAATATAAAGTATTGCATACATAACAAGAGATCTCTTCTCCTAAAAAAAAAAAAACTGGTGAAGTAGCTGACTATTCATTAGTGATGAAATCATTCTAATATTTTTCCCGATTCCGATGCAATTACAGATTCCGATTTAAAAAAAAAAATTTTAATTTTTAACTGTTTAGCTGTAGGGTTTTTGTTTTTGTTATTTTTACTTTTATTTATTTCCTAGCGGGGGGGGGTTGCCTGGGCGTAAAATATGCTTAAATATGATATTTTAATTTGTCCAGATTTAGTATATATTATAATAGAGTCGCGATTTCAAAAGTAAAAAAAAACAACAACATATATGTGGCTGCCATCAGATAGAATTAAAACCAAAACTGTAGCATTCAAAGTTAGTGGCGTTACCACTATGCCAACGTTACACGTAAATAAACCGACTAAAAATAAATTAAGATAAATGTTTAACGAATTTTTTTTTCAATTTTGACCCATTTTTGACCCCTTAAAACAATTGTAATCAGCTAAAGATCCATAAAAGAACGGTCCGTAAAAAATCCAATCATTTGAGGCCATTAGCACTGCTCTGCGATTTTTAGTTTCGGAAGAGATAGAGTTTGAAAATATGGAAACAAGCAGACAGACAGACATATAACCATTTATATATTAGATTTATATCAGATCATCACAAAAACTCATGGAACACATGCATATGTTTTCGCGTACACTTGACGGGTGTGAGTCACACATTTTAGTTTTACAGTCAGTTTAAAATTAATAAATATTCATCATTTTATAATTCGTATCAGCAATGGAAAACGAAGCTTTAAGTGAAAACATACAAACAAATAATTAAACGAATCGTTTTGGGTATCGGAAAATATGCAAATAAAAAAAATCCAAATCTAATGTCAATTCCAATACCCCAAAAATTTTCGATTTTCGATTCCTATTAATCGTCTCACAACATTATCTGAAACAACTGTTTTTATTGTGACGCAATCATCATGATTTTTCTTGATAATTGTGAAAAATGCGACCCTGTGCAGTTCTATTAAGTCTACCCTCCCAAGCTTTACTTTTTTTCATGGGAAAGAGATTAGTGTATTGCTAATCGCCTAAGGCGTCCTTACTGAAGAATGTCAAATGGGCTGCCCAAGCAGTTTTTGCAGGTCTAAGTGTGTCTCCTTAGGATTCGCTGACTTTTTAATCCCACTTTCCGACCCTTGTGTCACATTTCTTGCGGTGGGAGAGAAAGAAATACCGTGATTGGACTTATTATTTATCCTTTCATCCTTCGATGCTGTCCATTTGTGTTGGCGTTCAATATGGAAGAGACAGATGACGTTGGCAGGTTTCCATCTGAAATATCAATCTACCGAACTCTTAGAAAGAAAGCACGGAAGTTGTTTGCCCGAGATTGTATAGAAACGGACCCGCTACAAAACGATACATCATAGATAACTTATGAGGACCGTCTCCATCCATTAATAACTCTCACACACGCACGCACGCGCGTGCAACGCACAAAAAAGAAAAATCGGCTGGGAAGTAATTTATGATATTCAGTAGCCATAAACATTTCCATAACTCAATCCGATCGGATATGTGGCTTCCATTTATCCTCTGATACACAATCCATACCGCATTACCATGGAGAGAACATCGGCTTCGGTTCGATGAATTGCTTGCAATACGTATTGCATGTCCGTAGAAAAGGACACAAAAACGGTTGATATACCGTAGCGTCTCCAATAAATCATATCTATTGAAAAATGTGGGTCATTTATCGCACTGACAGTTAGATTTAAACGCCTAATTTATATTCGGAAATAGAATTTTAAAAAATGCATCGTCTTGCTACGCACATTTTTCAACAACGAGCGGTGAAAGGGCAAAATTTTGCAGGCGAATTTGATCATAGAATAATGATCGATTCATCGATATTTAAAGGTTGTATGAAAAAATAAAATACATTTGAAAAAATCTTATGCACTTCGTAACTGTTGGAAAATTTTTAAGATGAACAGAAAGTCAACTCTAATAAAGCAGGAACACAAGACGGCAATTAATAATGTCGATTAAAAATCTATAATATAAAAAACATAATCTATAATATAAAAAAACGGCTGTCTGAGTGTAGGTGCGTTTGTTTGTGTGTCTGGTTAAAGCTAAAAAAAAAAAACAAAAAAAAAACGACAAAACAAATATCTACAAAGTTGGTATGTTCGTGATTGGCGTTACTCCAGATGAATATTATTTAAAAATCAAAGAAAAAAATTTGTGCAAATTTCGTCTGGTAAGGATTGGGGGGGGGCAGTTTTCCATAAAGGGAAGTAACTCATATTTTAAGGAAGGATTTAATGTCCTTGCACTATTTAATGCTCGGTGAATCTATAGAAACGAATTCTCCATGTGTGTCTGCAGAGGGAAGAAATGGCGGAGGGGAAAGAGGGAGTGAAAAAAAAGAGTTAGAGAAAAACCGGGGGAAGAGGAAAGAGAGAAAAACATCAAAGAGATAAAAGTTTTCATGGAAATATGTTACACTTATATGTTATATATATATATATATATATATATATATATATATATATATATATATATATATATATATATATATTATATTATATTATATTATATGTTATATTATATGTTACACTTTTTTCTCCGGACAACGCCATGTAACCCTACTAATTATATCCTCCTAGCAAACTGAAGTGTGTCTTCGGCTTCAATTAAATCTTTTTTTTTTCTTAGCTGTCCGTGGTATTATCCCCAAACAAACGGATCCTAGGTCATTATTGTAATGACCTTGACCCTGTTGGAATAAGGTTCTATATTGCATTAGGTTGTTCATTATCCCTGGCTTTACCTCCTTTCTTTGAGAAGAAGTGAGTTTATATACGACATAATAACGTTGACACACCGGTTCCCACTGGCTAAACCGAAGTTAAGCAACGTTGAACCTGGTCAGTAACAAAATGGGTGACCATTTGGGACTTTCAGGTGCTGTATGTGCTCTCTGCTTATCTCGGCATTGTTTCCAGTCGCCCCTAGTCTTCTCCTTGCCACTGGACTCAAACTGCCGATTCAGGAGAGGTGTGGTTGGATATTGCTCAACCCTTGCCTCACAATTACAACCTTAAGGGGTATCCTTTGCCTTTCAAGATGAACGGAAGCATGGGAGTTTATTGTTGATCGTATGATTTGCCTCCACTGGGGAATGCTGACGGGGCTGACCAGGAGTTTTTTTTTTTTCAGGCTAAAGGGTTCCTCTGCGGTGCTGACTCTTTATTCCTATTTTCCAACCCTTGTGTCACATCTTCTCACTGTAGAGGACAGATAGATAAGTCATTGTTTATGCCTTGTTGATGGCTCGCTATATCTGTTCAGTACAACGTTTCCAGGAGAAGAGAAAGAAATGCTTAGAGTTACTGATGAGACTATTTTGAAAAAAAAAAAAAAGGATTATTAGAAGACATAGTAGAAATAGAAAAGAGTAGGCCCCAAAACGATTCTTATTCTCTCCTGACGACCCGACATTATCTATAGACCGGAATGGATTACCCCACATAGAAAAGAAAACGATAAACTTTATTATATACAAGTCTACAAGGAAAGGTGCGCTCTGAAATTGTGTATATTCTGTCCTGATTACCCGATATTATTTGGAGACCGAAATAAAATACCCCAGAAATTAAAACATCTGATGAACTTGATTACATACATGTCTTCAAGGTAAGCTGTTCTCCCCCCCCCCAAAAAAAACATGTTCTGTTGATCGATTGCTTCATTACGAGGTTCTGCTACTGTTCTGGTAGCAAATATTGTTCATTAGTCTGGGTGCCTGGTGTGTGTTGCTTAAAAAAAAATAAAAGTGGTAGTAAGCAGGCAGTCTCGAACCCGTGAATGTGAAGAGGAGTGTTAAACAAAATGATAGTCGCGTGGGGAGGAAATTAAAACAGTAGGCAGCCCAGGTTAAGAGAGGTGTTTAAAAAAAAAGTAGTAGTAGGCAGGCAGGCTCGAACCTGTGACGCAAAGGCGGAAAAGAAAGTGAAAGAAAATCTGACGTCTTAGTCATGACACGACCGGAAGTCAAAAACGTTGAAATTGAAGTCAATCCAACAGTGCTTGCTAAAATGTCGGCGAAAAAGAGACAAAACTGTCGAGTTGAGGGTGAAGGAAATAATGTGTTGTTCCAATTTTTCGATATTTGTCGTCCGAGACGTTGAGCTTCAAAGTGATACCAATCTTGTCAGGATCTGTCACCTTTGTCGAAAGTTTTTGCGAGACATACATACATACATTTAAAAAGACATGTGAGATTTATATTATACACCAGCCTGGGTGCCCGGCGTTACTCGGGTGCTTGGAGGTGTGTGTTAAGCAAAAAAAAAAGTGGTAGTAGGCAGGCAGGCTCGAACCCGTACCGCGAAGGAGGAAAAGAAAGTGAAAAAATAAACCGTGCTATCTTTGCTGTTGAGTCCATCGCCAAACCGAAAGTGGTGAAGGTTTAAATTAAGTCTAGTCAATCGAAAAGAAGGGATGACTTTAAAAACAATATCCGCAAAAAAAGCGACCCCTTCTTGTAGAAAAGTGCCCAGTTGAAGGTAAAGGAATTAATGTTTTCAGCCAATTTTTCGATATTTATCGTCCGAAGGGTAGAGCTTCAAAAGAATACCGATCTCGTGAAAATCTGTCGCCTGTCAAAAGTTTTAGGCAGACATACATACATACATACATACATACATACATACATTTAAACAGGTGAGATTTATATTATAGATGGCGATATTAGATATTATCATGGTGGCAGCTGCTGCGGATGTTGTTGGTAAGCATCATTCTTGATGATTATTTTTGTTGCCATTCGTTTCTCCGATATATTAAAAATTCTTTCGAGAAAATGTCGGGTACTTACGAGAGGGACCATGTAAAGGTTGACAACGTTCGTAAGCAAAAGTATTTCTGTGGAACGAACTGGATTCCAACTTGGCACACCCAGGTTATCAGTGCGTGTTGTTGACCACTGAGCCACCGTCACTGTTTCTGCTATTTTTTCTTGTTGTTGTTGTTGTTGATGATGATGATGATGATGATGATGATGATGATGATGATGATGATGATGATGATGATGATGATGGAAAAAGAAGGAGGACGACGAGGAGGAAAAACAGTTGGAGCAGATGAAGGGAGTGGATCAGTTTATGCACTGAGCGCACAAAAACCGCATCCTGGGATTGTCTGGTGTCCATAATATCCTCACCGTCGACCGTCATTAGACACGAATCATTGAAGATTTACCCCCCTCTTGACACCCAGAGCAGCAAAACCCGTCCCGTGCATACGAAGTCGAGGAAGGTTCGGCACAGAACACACAAATGAAATGATGTCCGCGCATGTGCAGAAGCAACGTTGATGTCTTTACACAGAAGCAAAGACGATTATGATGTTATGCTCTCCTGAATTTTCACTGGAGACCAGCTAACCAGGTAGCTCTCTCGTTATCACCCCTCCAATCACCGCGGGGGAGGGGTCAGGATTAGACTTCAGGAATCGCTGTTATTTCGTTTTACCTGTGTTTGGTTTTGTTTGGTTTCGTTTCGTTTTGTTTGGTTTGGTTTGGTTGTTTTACGGCATATCAACCCTTTTCGGTTTATTTAATGCTAAATTCAGTTATTTTGGAAACAGTTTTTATGCTTCAAGTTCTTTATATCTTCAAATATTTATTTGTAGCGTTTGGTTTGGTTGTTTTACGGCATATCAACCCTTTTCAGGTTATTTAATGTCAAATCCAGTTATTTAGAAATAGTATTCATGTTGCATCCAGTTATTTTGTTGAAGGTTTTTATTCTTCAAGCTCTTTGTTATCTTCAATCGCTAGTTTTTAATGTTTGTTTTATAGTGGATTTTATTGTTTTTTGTTCCCTGCCCTGCAGAACATGAATGAGTTTTGCAATGGGAGTGGGGAAAAGGGTTACAGTATTAATGTTTGGTACATTTTAAGATAGGAAATCAGTCAGGAAGTGGCGGGAGATAGAAAGAGAAAGGGGTAATAGGAAGACAGAATAGGAGGGAAAAGGTGGGTTGTTGTTTTGGGTTTTGTTTTTGCAGAACATAATTAAGTTTTGCGAAAGGAAGTAGAAAAACAAAAAAGCATCAATGTGAGGTGCGTTTCGTCCCAGAAAGCCAACATCTTCAGACAGCCTGATCTGGTAGCATCCGGCTTTACTTGAAGAGATGCAATCAATAAAGCGTTAATGCGAACACATTTTTGAAATAGCAGGAGTCGTCTAGCGGAAATATATAAAATTACGACATTGTCACACTCCGACCCTCGTGGGGAGGCTGCAAATCAGGACAACTCGCACAAATAATGTAGATAAAAAGATCTCATCTTCAATCGCCGATCTATATGTAGGCGTCAGAAGTGAGGGGATGGATGTCACGTGACAAGAGGGATGCAAACGATGTGGCGTGGGGTCGACAATCCAATGCGGTCTCGTTTTTTTTAAGAGGGGTTAATTGAAGGTGGTTTATTGGGAGGTAGTTACAAAGAATGCTGTACGGTGAGGGCGGGGTTTAAACGTTGGTTACCAAAAGCGGGTAGGGGGATGCAGTTTAGCGTCGACGATGGGAAGAGGAAACTAGAAGTGCGGGTGCAATGGAGTTGGTATGAGGGCATATTGCGGGGATGCAGCCGGCTTTAGGAGATGAGTAGGGACAGTGCACTTGGGGAAAAGGGACGCAGTAAAGGGAGCCAATCGAAAGGGAAGGGAATGGATTTACAACATTGCAAGACAAGGGGTCAGGGGAACAGGAAAGTGGGTGCTGCTGAGAAGATCAAGTTATGGAGGGTTTATTGGAAAAAAGGGACACCCTCACCACCACCCAAAAATATTTGATGGTGAATAAAAAATACAGAAAAAATGCAGGGCTGGTTATAACAGCCCCCCCCCTTTTTTTTTCTAAAAATGTTGTCAACGAAAAAAAAAGAGAAAGAAAGAAAAAAAAGAAAGAAAGAATGGGAGAAGATTTATGAAGAGGGAATAGACATAAACAGATGAGAGAAAGAGATTAAGTGGGGGAGAGAGGGGTGAACGCGGGAAAAGCAAAAGGGAGACGGAAGAATGGAAAGAAAGGAAGAAATAGAAAGGGGGTACAGATAGAGAATGGAAGAGATGTGAGGAACGATGTAAGAAAAGAAAAGAGAGAGAAAGAAGGAAAAGATGTTAGAGAAAAGGGCAGAGAGACATAAAAAGAGAGGAATATAGAGAGTAACGAGGAGAGAAAGAAGGGGAGAGAGTTGAGTAAAAGCTTGGATAGAGAAGAGAAAGATAGAAATAGAGAGAGAGAGAGATAGAGAAAAGAGGAGACAGAAAGAGAGGAAAGATAGAACGAGAATAATATAGAAATAAAGCCAAATACAGGATCAAAAAGAGAAGGAAGGGGGTGGTAAACTCGAGTTTGATTTTGAAGTTTTACGGCATATCAACCCTTCGTATTATTTAACGTTGTAACATTATTTATTCTCCGTGTTATTTGGATTCGTCGGACTACTGTTCTCATCTTGACTGTTCTTTTCACAATTTTTCGGTTGGTGTGGCTTCCGACTTTCTTCATGTGTACTTTGTCGAACTCACGGATCTTTCTGTCAAACTCGGGAAACTTTTTGTCAAAATCATAAATAAGGACGGAATTTCCAACAAAACCCTTTCATGCTTTCGTTTCGTCAGCTTAATTCGTGAATAGGAGTTAATTCTCAATTATATTTTTGAACGTCGGCCGGACTGATGACTGAACTTTCAACCTCCAGAAGAATAAAATGCACTTTCGTATAAATAATTAAATTCATTCAAAAAGTATTGCAAACAAAAACAAATAAACACACACACACACACACACACACACATATATATATTATTATTATTATTATTATTATTATTATTAAGTTATTAAGTCCAGTGATTCATGCTTTTTGCCGGAAGTGACGATTGCGACTGGTCGAAAGATTCAGACTCCGCCATAATCATTCAATTAGCAAGGAACGTTAACCCTGGGCGATCGTCAACCACCACAAGAATTAAAGGGAATTTAATATTTATAAAGCCAAATACAGACATAACAGTATTATAACGACCGGAAACAGTATCGGTATATATCTATCGATCACATATGCGAGGAGCGTGCAATAAGTAATGCCCCTGACCCACTTTCCATAGCAGTAGAGCAACGAAACTTGGCACAGTTATTAATCTTTCTCTACATAGGAACCACCCAGAGTTATGCATTTCTCCCATCGTATATAGAATAACACAACATTTTACACTGTAAATTATTTTTTACGTGAATTAATAGTTCGAGAAATAAGATATAATTTCTTTAATCCGAGGCGTTTCCAAGAAATAAGTCCCTCTTGTGAGATGAAAGATATTAGCAATTAAATACCAGTAATCAATTAATGCCAGTACCATTAAATTCATAGTTATATATATATATATATATATATATATATATATATATATATATATATATATATATATATATATATATATATATATGGTAAAACTGGTAATTAGTAAAAAACCTGAAGAGAGTGCTCAATACTATTGCAGAGCAAATATGTGTTTTATTTTTTTTATTACCGTTTTATCTGTTTGGTTACATATGTTTCTGTTTCGGATGTTGGACCGTGTTTACGATCTAATAGCCTCGTCAGACCTTTCAGAAACCTTTCATGTAACCAAACAGATAAAACGGTAATAAAAAAATAAAACATATATATATATATATATATATATATATATATATATATATATATATATATATATATATAGTAAGTTATAAAATATATCTGGCAATTAAACTACACAGAATATTCCGCGTTTCATCCACGCTATGATTCATCAGGCTTAAATTCTAGCGTGGATGAAGCGCGGAATATTCTGTGTAATTTAATTGCCATATATATTTTATATCTTACTATATATATATTTTGTATAAATTTTATATCTTACTACCTACTTATTGAGCAATGTTGATGTAAATACTTAAAGTGTGCTTTCGTATATTAATTTATGTGATTAAATGAAGTAGTCATATGTATATGTATTTATATATATATACATATATATATATATATATATATATATATATATACATGTGTGTGTTTGTGTATGAATATATGTATATTAAACAGAATATATATATGTATATTTATATATAAGCGCATATATATATATCTATAAAACTGCATATATATATATATAAAACTGTACATATATATCTAAAACTACATATATATATATGCATAAAACTGCATATATATATATATAAATATATATATATATATATATATATATATATATATATATATATATATATATATATATATATATATACATATGTATTGGCTGAAGTGAGCTTGATATGGATATCTAAAACTGTCCTAATTATCAGGCTTGAAACCGCCGGTACCAATGACTTGTCTCATCTAACAAAATATAAATACGCTTTTATATTTCGGATTTTCCTTTCAATCGGGCACTCTGCTGGATTTCTTTTTCCAAAAAAACTAATCATATATATATATATATATACTAGCAAAAGTACCCGACGTTGACTGGGTTCAAAAAAAGGCTACGGAAAATGGATTCTGATTTATGAAAGTATGATAGGTTATGAAAAGGAAGGCTTTTAAAGAGATAGCTTCGAATTTTTTTTTGGGGGGGGGGAGTATCAAAACCAAAACAAAATTTGATGAAAGTAAAAATACAATAGATAAACCCCATAATTTATTGTACCATACTTGTTCACACTGAAACACTTATCACAATATTCTGTGGATCTATATTAAAAAACCTTGTTAAACTTTGTGACATATTCCCATTCTATGGAGGTCCGGCGCGAACGAACACCCCATAATTTTATTATACAATATTTCTTCAAACTAAAACATAATTATCAAAGTATACTTAACGCAGATAGATATGAAAAGTCTTTATTAAAGTTTGTGTCTATTTCCATTCTATGAAGGCCAGGCGCGAACGCAGGCCCCACAATTTTATTATACCATCCCTATTTAAGTAAAAATATACTTATCAAAGTATTCTTATGTCCATCTATATCCAAAACACTTGTAAACGTTTTTTTTTTTTAATTTTTTAATTTTTTATTTCCACACTTTGTGGACCAGGTGCGAACGCAGACCCCACAATTTTAATGAACCACCGTTCTGCCAGATCAAACATACTCATTTCTGTGTCTCGATACATCTATCATATGCAATCAGTTTTTTAAAATAGTCAACCATATAGGAGCCTATTCGTGACCAGACACACACTCATACACACATTCAGCTTTATATATATATATATATCATGCAATTAATAGGGAAAGTTTACTAGGACATTGTAAATGTAATCTACAGTCCAATAAACGTATTAATATTCATATTATCCCAACTAAGTAAAAAAAAAGTTCGATAGACAGTGAGAAGTAGAATTTAACACCATAAATATAAATAAAACCTGTAATGTCCTTCTCTACAGAGGATAGAAACCGGTTAGCAGATTATAGTCGTAGCGCAGAGCTAGAATCTGTTTTATATATTTAATCTGCAAACCAGTTTCTATCCTCTGACGAGAAGAACATTACATTCTTTAATATTTCACCGCCCCTTTTTTATATGAGGTATTTTGTCAAAAAATAAATTTGTATATGTAAATTTTTGATTTACAGTTTTTATATAAATAAATAAATATATATATATCACTTATATATATATATATATATATCACTTATATATCACTTATATATATATATATATATATATATATATCACTTATATATATATCTATATATATATATATATATATCACTTATATATCACTTATATATATATCGATATATATCACTTATATATATCACTTATATATATATATATGAATGGAAATGTATAAAAAAGAATACGAAAAGTATAAAAGCTTATAACTTTTCTTTATTCGTTTTCAATTGGTGACGTGCAGGAATACAAAATAATATAAAGTAATATTGTGAAAAAAAATTAAAAAACTTTTTTTATAAGTACATAATTTTCGACCGATCCTTCAGTTTTCATCGGTGTAGTGGATGCACGGGGAAAAAGCTTATATATATATATATATATATATATATATATATATATATATATATATATATATATATATATATATATATATATATATATATATATATATAAGTGATAATATTAAATTGTTCCACAACAACAAATAGGAAAGTTGTTATAATTTATCATCAATTTTTGTCTAATAAATCACTAGCAAGGACGCCCGGCGTAGCCAGGTTGTAAAATACGGTTAAATATGATATTTTAATTCATGCAGATTTCATATATATCATCAAAGAGTCAATTTTCTATCGATTCTTATATATTAAAAGTTGTGGTTTCAAAAATAAATTAATTAATCCATATGGCTTGGTTACATCAAATTGAATCAAAATTGAAACCAAAACTTATGAAGAATATATACAGGTTGACCAAAAAAACGGGTCCCAACTCTAATTAGGTCCCGTTTCTTAGTGTTTTGTCCGAATGAAATGAAACTTTGGTCATAACTAGTTTATTATATTCAAAACATCACATCAAAACTCTTGGGTCTTTGGCCTTTTTTTCTCCGTTCTACAGCATATGTTCTACATTATGTAGCCAGACTTTGTGGAAGCATCCTGTAGATTATGTAGCCAGACTTTGTGGGCACCCTGTATATATATATATATATATATATATATATATACACACGTGTGAGTGTGTGTGTGTGTGTGTGTGTGTGTGTGTGTGTGTGTGTGTGTGTGTGTGTGTGTGTGTGTGTGTGTAGGGTGCCCACAAACTTGAGTTTCCTCAACTGTAATTGAAACCAAAACCAAAACTTATGAAGCATTCTTGGTAAAATTATTTATAAAAAAAATAGATGACTTGAATGCCATCAGATATAATCGAAACCAAAACTAAAGCCCATGAAGAATTCTTGGTAAAACTATTTATTACAAGAAATGGAAGGTTATAGCAATTAAACGACAATCACTAGGAAGAAAAAAAATGTAAGCGTGACACACAAAATAACACACACGCTCTCGTATTAATATATGAATAGTTGTATTTTTAACATCGATCAATACGTTTTGTTTCTATTATTAGTTGTTACAAGTTTTTTGCGGAGTCACTTCGAGTTAGGAACTCTTCATCTTGCAATGCAATGAGACTGTCAAAAAATACCTTCGTTAAAAATCTATGAAAAATAATATGAAGCCAGAGCCATAGCTTCTTCTCGGTGCAATCAAATCTTTCTCGTTTATCCGATTCATATTTGGCTTTCCTCGTCTTTTCATCAGGGTTCCATTTGAGCAAATGGTTCACAACTTCTTTAGGGCATATCCGGATAAGCCTGGACGTCATTTGGTGATTATTGACGTTACTACGTTTTATATATATATATATATATATATATATATATATATATATATATATATATATATATATATATATGTGTGTGTGTGTGTGTGTGTGTGTGTGTATATATGTATGTATATATATGTGTAAATATATATATATGTGTGGGTGTGTATACATACATATGTATATGTATGTATATATATGTGTGTATATATATATATATATATATATATATATATATTTATTTATTTATTTATTTACGTGGTTTATAGAAGTATTGATTATTTCTTGTTATGTAGTTCTAGATTAATAAAATAGACATTAAGGCTTTTATATATAAATACACAGGCCCGCTGTCCTTATTTGTTTATATTTCGGAATTGTAGATTGAGCGGCCTTTGCAGAGAAGTTGGTTTGTGTATCATGATATACAAAGGTTGGGCAAGATAATAGAAACCCTTGTGTATTTTACATCCATTTAAAAATACCTATAACAATATAAATATAAATACAAAAATCTTTCAAATAAATACGTATTAGATACGTTTGAAGCCAAAACAACGCATGATTACAAAATAAACAGATATTTATTTTGTTTAAAATTTATATTGAAATTTATAAATATATTTCGAAGATATACTTCATCATCAGTATGCCTTTCTATGAAGGAACGCAAACCCTAACGTATAATCAGTGTGTCAAGTTATTAACGGTCCTGGATATGACCTAAAACTATATCCGATGGTGAGGCCCCACCTTGCGGGCCTTGGGGAGTATGGAGCCACCCTTTAATTGCCATTGCTCCCAGGTCCACTCTGACCCGGAGTGGTAGTACCTGTTAGCGTCCCAACTATGGGTTAAATAGAATCTGACGTAAAATAAATATACTCCATTAAAAATCGTTCCTCAAAATAACTACATTCGGCATTAAATAACCTGAAAAAGGTTGATATGCCGTAAAACAAAAACAACCAACCAAGTTATTAACGAGGTTGAGAAAAAGCACCATCTTCCCATAACTTGTTTATTGAAATAATTTTCAAACATCAAATGAACTAGGAAAATGCTTGGAACACAATAACTACATAGCAATTTCTACGTTGACATAATTAGTAGGGGATATGCGATTCGTTTTTATGAATGATTTGTAAAAGATGTTGGTCCACAGAATTAGTCAAATTTGTGATTTCGTCAACAGTTATTCCTCGCGATACCTTTTCGGAACATCCCACAACTCATCTTTGCTCTTAAATTGGCGTCCACTTGCATAGAGGCGTCGCTTCATGATACTCCAAAGGTTCTCAATTGGGTTCAAATCTGTTGAATTCGCAGGCCACTCCATCTTCCGTAGCCCAGAGGATCCCTGTTGTTGCAAATACTCTTTGCTTTTGTTTGCTGCATGCAAGGGAGCATTATCCTGCATAAAAATAATGGTTTTCTGAACATCAACCTTTGCTTCTTCAACCATGGTTCAAAGTGCTCCTTCAGAAAAGCTATGTAAGCATTTGACGTCATTTTTACGCCTTCTGGGACTCTCCATGGGCCAACTAAAGTACCTCTGATAATCCCAGCCCAAATCATTATCCCACCACCACATTGTTGGCGCCTTAAACGCTGATGACGATGTCATCCATCTAGGACCCGCCCCTTGCTCCAGCCATCTGGGCCATCAAGAGTGGCACGCACTTTATCTTTGGAAAAATTCGTTTTCCTGTTGTCCTCTGCCCATTTCAATCAGTTTTGTATGTGATGTTGCTTTAATTGAAGCTTTGTCACAGGCTTAACAGACTTTGCCACTTCTTTCAAAATGCGACATCGAGTATTTTTTTAGGCATTCTTCAATCCGGCTTGGTCAAAGACTTCTCGACTTGTCTGTCTAGGGTTCTTAACAATTTCACCTTTAATTTAGAGTAGAGAACGGCGTGAAGCAACTCTAGATTTACCTTTATTAGCTCTCTTTCGTACATTGACAAAGTTCTTCAGTTTGATGGTACCTTCCTATCATTTTCGATATTTCGAGGGTAGTTTTACCTTTTACTAGCTGTTCTGTAATAGTACTCTTTCCAGAACTACTCAAACCACATTTACGACCCATTTTATTGACGAAACAAACTACCTTGTTAATAATTTGACACAACTCAAATACCGTGGATTCAGCAATTATGATGGCAAGTTGCTTACATTGCGCAGAAAAGTACGAAAATTTCATAGTACGCGCAGCTCAGTATTGCCAAGGTTTCCGTAGCTTTTGATACGAAACTACCGGTAAGTTTTTGAAACTGGTAGAAAAATGTTATCTCGTTAATAATTTGACACGCAGTGTATATGCATTTATACATACATACATACATATATGCATATATACACATACATATACATACATACACAAACAAACATATATATATACATATATTACATACAAACACACATGAACATATATACACATATACTTATATAAATACATATACACAGATATACATAAATATACATACATATGTACACATATAAACATACATACGCATATACATATATATATACATACATACATACATACATACATATGATACACATAAAGGAGCGTTCCAAAAGTCATAAATCCTCAATGATCAGGACGACGAAGATGGTGATGGGTACGATTAAAAGAGTTTGACATGAGTAAAAAAAGAAAAACAACCCAATGCAAACCATTTGTAGAAGAGACAGTCACTCGTTGAAATGTTTGTGCAACTTTGCAAATGAATGGACCTAGGAATCAGACAAAAACAACAGATCAATATTTGAAATGCCTGGACATTTTTTATAATGAAATGTTTGTTTATAAGACTCACACTTCTGCTGTAGATAATGATGATGACAGATTTCACACATTATTTTACAAACGAATAGACGTAGGGATCAGACGAAAACATTCACACGCATACATATATATATATATATATATATATATATATATATATATATATATATACGTATACACATAAACATATACATATATACATATACATATACATACATATACGTACACATACATATATACACATATATACACATACACATATATATACATATATGTACATACATATATATACATATATATATACATATATATACATATCATATATATACATATATATACATATACATATATAAACATATACATATATATATGCACATATATATGTACATATACATATATATATGTACATATACATATATATATGTACATATGTATATACATATGTATATGCATATGTACATATATATATCTGCACTCATGAGCAAAAAAAAACTGACCAAGAGTGAAAGAAGGAAGAAATCGATTTTTCAATATTTTTCCATTAATTTTTGTTAATTTTAACTGAAAATTTCTATTTTGCAGATTATTATTATTATTATAGCATATGATAATAAGTGGAAAAATGAATCCTAGAAATAGCAAAGCCGCATCTTGGCAAGGATATAAAAAAACGAATTGCAAGATTAAGGCAATCCAAAATGACTTACAAGTACATTTTTGATATTTTAAGAAAAAAAAGTGAAAACATCTCTTTCTAAAGTGAAGCGAATTGGTCAAAGGTTCAAAGTCGAACGCTTGGTAAAAGAGAAATCTGAATCTGGTCGCCCTAGAGCATCCACTTTGAAGGACGCCCACAGGCTTAAATTAACTGTTTTGAAGGATCGAAAGAAAACTTATGTTGATCATAGCAAAGAATTCAAAACAGGGGCTGGAAATTCTCTTTCTAGATATACAATATCTAGAAGTATGAAAGAAATGTGATTTTTCTCTAAAAGGTGTGCAAAGAAGTCATTTTTATCTAAAAGGTTCTTAGATCCAACCAACCGCAACCACCCTCCCCACTACAATGCCCCCGACTATTCAGAACCCAAATTGTTTTTTCCGATCACAAAAGAACTCACGATCCTGATAATGACTAAAATTCTTACTGCTTCTCTTCTGCTTCTTTTCTGTATTGGACTTGGGAACTATGATATTTGGATAAGGAATTATATACTTGATTTTAATTCTTTTTTAATTTTGCTGCATTTCGAAAATCTATATCTATATATCTATAAAAGGGAACGTGTCCGTGTGTCTGTGTGTGTGTCTGTCTGAGTGTCTGTGTACATTTTCCTTCGCAATAACTCTGTCAATTTTTAGTTTACAGGCTCGAAATTTGATATACAGGGTACTGACATTTGGAAAAATCTATGTGATTGGGTTTCGACCAGAAATTTGGCTGTTAAGGGGTCAAAGTTCAACGATTTGACCTTTGAGAACTCTACCAAACTCCTCCCACAATTTTTGGTCTAGACACTTGAAATTTTAGATATAGGTTCCTTGGAAATGGATCTAGCCTAATAACTTATTGTGAGCCAAAAACAATAAATGTTAAGGGGTCACAATAGGGGTCAAAGTTTAAAAAATTGACCGTTTTTTTCCCTCAATATACACCTCCAAACACCCGGGCAACGCCGGGCACCCATGCTAATTAAATATAAAAGTGAAAGTGTGTGTGTGTGTGTGTGTGTGTGTCTGTGTGTCTGTGTGTGTGTGTCTGTGTGTGTGTGTGTGTGTGTGTGTGTGTCTGTCTGTCTGTGTACATTTCCCTACGCAATAACTCCTCCGACAATTTTTGGGTCTAAACACTTGAAATTTTAGATATGGACATGGATCTAACTTAATAACTTGATGTGAGCCAAAAACAATAAATGTTAAAGGGGTCATAATAGAGGTCAAATTTTAACAAATTTGACCTCTACGGTCTCTACCAAATTGGTCAGACAATTTCTGGTCTAAACATTTGAAATTTTACATAAAGGGTATTCAGAGATAGCGCAAACTATTTAATCGGTTTGGGTCGAAAATTTTTAGTTACCAATGTATAAATGTATGTATGTTTGCGTGTCTGCCTAATACTTTCCACAGAGGCGACGGATATTTACAAGATCAGTATCGTTTTGAAGATTGATCTTTCAGATGACAAATATCGAAAAATTGGCTAAAAACATTAATATCTTCACCTTCAACTGGGCACTTTTCTACAGAGGGGGGTCGCTTATTTCGTCGATATTTTTGAAAGTCATACTCTCCTTTCGATTGTCTAGCCTTAATTAAAATCCACGTCACTTCCGGTTTGGTGGTGGTCATAAAAGCAAAGACGCCAGATTTTTTCCCCGTTCTTTTCCTCCTTCGTGGTACGGGTTCGAGCCTGCCTTCCTACTACCACTATTTTTTTTCTCGACATACACATTCAAATACCCGGGCAACTCCGGGCTAAAATGCTAGTCTATCTATATATATATCTATAAAAGTGAACGTGTCTGTGTTTCTGAGTGTCTGTGTGTCTGTCTGTGTATATTTCCCTACGCAATAACTCTGTCAAGTTTTGTCTACAGACTCGAAATTTGATATACAGCGTACTGAGATTTGGGAAAATCTTTGTGGTCGGTTTCGGCCAGAAATTTGGCTGTTAAGGGGTCAACGTTCAACGATTTGACTTTTGCGAACTCTACCAAACTCCTCCCACAATTTTGTGTCTAAACACTTGAAATTTTACATATAGGTTCCTTGGGCATGGATTTAAGTTAATAACTTGATTTGAGCCCAAAACAATAAATGTCATAATAAGGGCCAAAGTTAAAAAAATTGACCTCTTTTATTTATTTATTTTTTGCTCAACATATACCCCAAAATACCCGGACTGAAATGCTAGTTTGTAATAACTTGATTTTATAAGTAAACATTCCTTCTTTTTGTTGTGCACGTGTGTGTCTATAAATCCAGTTTTAAAGTTTCGCATATATATGTATCATTTGGACTTCTATATCGTGTGTGTGTGTGTGTGTGTGTGTGTGTGTGTGTGTGTGTGTGTAGGTTTTCGTTGTTTTTTTCAGTGTCTCTCTTTTCATCTTTTCCAGACCCCATTTTCTACATCGTGTGTGTGTGTTTTTCTTTTTTTCCCCCTCTTTGTCTTTCTTAAAAGACTCCTTTCTAACGTGGTAACTCAGATTTCATTAGAACCCCCCCCCCACCTGCGGAAAACCTGTAGTAAACGAGCAGCAAATTGAACTTTTTTTATTGTGGGGTTATACAGAGTAAAAAGATAATATTGTCACCCTAAAGAAAACAACACTACAGCTTTGTTTTAAAACTTTTATTGAAAAAAATCAATTCAGCTAACTTGATTATGTAGTAAAGCTGATATCTATTCAATACAGCCGCCTTCAGCCTAAATCACCGCCTCGATACGGATCCGGAACTGGGAGCATACCTTTTCCACAAGCGCCGGTGGGAACTCGGCGAATACTCAACGAATAGTGTTATAGGAGGTCAGGTTGGTGGTGTTCTCGACGTATGACCAAACAAAGTAGTCCAGCGGGCTTAGGTCAGGGGAGAAGGGGGCCAGTAAGAAAATAGTACATAGTCGTGGCATTCCTTCGAAATCCAATCCTGGGTCTCTTTGGACTTGTGGGCCGGCGCCAAGTCCTGCTGCCACACCCAGGGTCTGCCAAGGGCCACCCGATTGCACCAGGGAATCGCCACACTCTTCAGCACATCCAGGTACATTTTGGTGTGGACTTTCACGCTGACTTCGAAAATGTGACATAACATAATGTGGCCCTCACTTGAAACTGTAGGTTTTGTGAATACTTTCAAGAGATTAGATAAGCCTACAAAACGTAATACACTTAGTTTTTATCTGTTCAGGTACTCCCGTATACTAGAAGGATGATTAAAGTTGATCAGATTCTTTCTTCAAGTTTATCCGGATCAGGAAAGGACCATAACACGCTTCGGCACTTATGCAGAACACGAACCGTGCTAGAACAATGGTGTTATGTAGAAATCCATTCTTTACTGTTCTGTATCTTCATCGTTAATATTGGATCCAACTTGAAAAATTAAATTTTCAAAAAATGTAGGATATAATGGGCCAACTTACCAGAGTATAGCTGCCCCGGGGGGGGGGGATGTTCTTCTAATTTCCAAAACGAACGATTGCTTTCTAGCTATGCTAACAGATGGCGATTATTTTATTTCTTTTTTATGGCGGCTTCAAATAACCAAAAGTTTTAGACCAATCAGAAAAAAGGTTAATTATTCTATTTTCCTTTTTATTCTTTAAAGTTTATTATCACTTATATATAGATACATTTTTATTTTTAGTTTATATTTAATAAAAATATCAGATATACGACACCACAAAACCAAACCAAAGACCATAACTGTGGCCGGAAACTTTGTTTTCATCACCCTGGGCACGTCACTGTTATTCGGATTTGCATTTAGAGGGTGTTGGCAATGGTCCTGTTGTCATAACTTGGATCAGTACAGCAGTGCAACTCCAATCTCGCTCGTTAAACATTGAGTCACTTTCAGACATAATAGAAGACTCCTATTGCCTTTGGGATTTTTTTTTTTTTTACACAGTGATCACCACTTATTAAGGCCCGGAAGCCACTCAGGGATAAGGGTTATTGCAAGTACATTGCGTTAGTGTGGAGATTTGATGAAGTGTTTACTTAAGGGGGCGGTTCATTAGGAATTTGTTAACATTGGACTTGAAGACATCCAAGTTGTAGTCCGGTGGGAAGCAGGCAGACGGAACAGAGTTCCACAGGCGTGCAGTTCTAAGAAAGAAGCTTTGTTCATGGAATCCACGTTTTGATTTGTAAACAATTGGCCAACTAATAAGATAGTCTGCAAAAAAAAAGAAGAAAAAAAGACAAATGGTTTTCATCAATCAGAAATCGAATCCTGTTTTCTTTTCAAGGGCGACAATTTTATCGTTTCACTCTATATATAACGAGTGTATATACATGTGTTCATGCACGTCTAATCCATATAAATATGCGCGTGTATTAAACCAATGCTTGTGCATCGTCTAGTGGTTAGAAATGTTCATTGTGGGTGTGGGTGTGCGTGTTAACACATCTTCAAACGTAGTTCATGTAACATGGTCAGGTTACAGTCATTAGTTCGGGACAGATTCAACAAAAATGATACATAAGCACACAATGGCCGTTTGCTAATGAATGAACTACTAATCTTAAGTTGTGGCTCTCTTCATCTGTTGGACACTGCAAGAAAACATTCCGATGAGAAGCAGTATCAACAGGACTAGTTTTTGTTTTTCCTCGTTTTTTCTCATTTTCAAAGTCAGGTGTTTCCCTCAGATTTACAACGCTTTCTCCCTTTAGTTCTTAGATGCGTTGAATTCTTTCACGACTGGCAATATCAACCTTCTCTCATGGACGGTCCCATCAATCTGCCACTTTTACGTGTATTTCTAGTCTGTATATTAAAACCTATTCTTTCTTTGTTACCAGGTCAATTCCATTGTTTGTTGTTTATGAAATTCAATTTTCAAATCTGTTTTATTACATAAATATTTCTGTAATATTTTATTCATGAACATGAACTAAACAAAATTTAAAATTTCTCCGTTAAATTTTTTTAGCTAATCATTCCTTTCTTTCAAACTTTCTCTCTGCATATCTTTTTCTACCTAACAGTTAACAAATCAATAATAATAATCGTTAAAACCTTGGGTATTGCCCGCCACAACTGAACACAGATATTATGCTGTGATCATAGCCAAAAGGCCCAACATAACGGACATTATATATATATATATATAATGTATATATATATATATATATATATATATATATATATATATATATATATATAATGCCTATATATATAAGGTCTATATATAATGTCTATATATATATCATATATATAATGCCTATATATATATAATGTCTATATTTATATATATAATATATATAATGCCTATATATATAATATATATAATGCCTATATATATAATGTATATATATAATGTCTATATATATAATACCTATATATATAATGCCTATATATATAATGTATATATATAATGTCCATATATATATATATATATAATATATATATAATGTGTATATATATATCTATAATATATATAATCTATATATATAATCTATATATATATATAATCTATATATATATATATAATCTATATATAATCTATATGTATATATAATCTATATATAATCTATATGTATATATAATCTATATATATATATATAATCTATATATATATAATCTATATATATATATAATCTATATACAATCTATATGTATATATAATCTATATATATATATAATCTATATAAACTATATATATATAATCTATATATATATAAACTATATATATAATCTATATATATATAAACTATATATATATATATATAATCTATATATATATATAATCTATATATATAAACTATATATATATATATAATCTATATATAATCTATATATATATAATCTATATATATATAAGCTATATATATATAATCTATCTATATATATATAATCTATATATATATAATCTATATATATAATATATATATAATCTATATATATATATATAATCTATATATATATAATCTATATATATAATGTATATATAATGTATATATAAACTATATATATATAATCTATATATATACATAATGTATATATGATGTATATATATAAACTATATATATAATCTATAAATATATATATAATCTATATAGATATAATCTATATATATAATGTATATATATATATAATCTATATATATAATCTATATATATATAATCTATATATAATCTATATATATATAATCTATATATATAATGTATATATATATAATCTATATATATATATAATGTATCTATTATATATATAAATCCGTAATCCTGTCTGTTTGTTTGTTTGTTCACAATTTGATTAATATATACAAAACTTCCTGCTGAAAACGGTTATCTATATAAATTTTATTTACTATAAGATTTTCTATATAAATAAATAGCATCACGATCAATATATATACACTATATTGAAGGCAATGTACGTAATAGAACTAATCTAATTTGCATATTATATTAAAGAAAATCTTTTTAAATAATTCGCTCAATTAAAATTACTGATTATAGTAATGTAATTGATGTTATTGTTCTATTTAAGAGTATTATTTAAAGTTAATTTATTTAAATTACTTTAATTCAAGTTATTTTGTACTATTTGCTAATTTTAAGTAATTTTCACTGATATTTCACTTCCGGTTATGAAAGGATATAGTTTTTAACCAAATCGAGAGATATGGTGATAAAATGATTTGTTTTAATTATTTAAATTTAAATGTAAAAGTTACAAATATTGATGAAAAAAATAAATGATTAGGCTAAGGATGATTTTATTTTTCGACGAAATATTTTAAATCGTTAGCCCTCTATTAAAGTCTCGGCTATAAATGTCGATTCATTGTAAGGTGTGAGCACGTTTACCAAAAGGTTAAAATTTATTTCCTACGGACGATTTTAAAATCATTTTTCAACTATTCACTTGACTGTCTGAATTTTATTATCGTTTCCATAATACTTTGAAAAAGAAACAAGGTATAGTAATGCTTTTTATATCAGATATATTCCTACGCGTTTTTTTTTTTTTCACTTTTTTTCTTCGATTTTCTTTTGAGAAAGATCTTATGTTTTCCTGTCTGGGTAATTGATTTAGGTGATAATACATATTTGTGTGGGGGAGTTTCGACGTAATTATGGGTTTTTTTTCGGGGGAAGGGGGGGTGTCGCTTTATATCTCAGCGTCACTCAAAGAAAAATAATTGCAGAAGTACAAAAATGCGGGTGCTTTTATCTGTTTAGTCCTTCTGCAGTTTACGAACCGTGCTATTTTTTAGATATGATTTACAAGTGTAATTCAATTTTTGCCGTATCTATTGTTTATTAAGTTTTTATGTGAACGTCCTTTCTTTATTAAAAATGGGGTACTTTTTATATACACAACAAAGCATAGTTTATCCGCAAAAATCCTAATTTACATTTTTGGGAGCAACACAAACTGAAAACGGACCTGTACAGTATTTTTTTTCTACGTAATGTAGAAGTTTCGTTTACATTTTTACCAGTGGTATCTTTTTCACATTTTTTACATCATCACTGCTAATTTACCCCTATTTAGGTACATGTATTGAGAATCTAGAGGAGTTGAAAGAAAGAGTGTACCCTGATTTAAATTTGAATGGAAAAAATCCGGATTGGCTTGCTGAGCGAGCAATTGTTTCTCCACTAAATTTCAATGTAAACAAATTAAATAATTGGCTAATGACTGATTTTCCAGGACAGGAAACACTTTACAAATCTATTGACACTACTGTAGATGAAGATGATGCTGTGAAATATCCTACAGAGTTCTTGAATTCAATTGAGCTTTCTGGAATGCCTTCCCATCTTCTAAAAGTGAAAGTTGGTTGTCCTATCATGATTTTAAGATCATTAGAGCCACCAAAAACAACTAATGGAACAAGATGTGTTGTAACTAGATTGCATAACAATTTAATTGAAGCAATGATTAAATTTGGGGCTTATAAAGGTCAAACTGTACTCATTTCGAGAATTCCACTGATGCCAAGTGATACAGAGTTGCCCTTTGCTTTTCGGAGGCTGCAGTTTCCAGAGAGGCCCTACTTTGCTATGACCATTAATAAGAGTTTACGTCACGGCATGTTTTATGTGGCAGTTTCAAGAACAGGAACTTCAAAATCAATCAACATATTAGCTAATAAAAGAAAAACAAGAAATGTCGTTTATGTTGCGAACCTGTAATCACATAAATATTAAAAGAATGCAAATTAGTATTGTGTAATACAAATATATCCGTAGCAAAGCTCGAGTAAATCGGCTAGTATATATATAATCTCTCTCTCTCTCTCACTCTATATACATATATATATATATATATATATATATAATGTATATATATATATATATACATATAGAGAGAGAGAGAGATTATATATATATATAATCTCTCTCTATATATATAATGTATATATATAATCTATATATATATAATGTATATATATATACAATGTATATATATAATCTACATGTATAATGTATATATAATCTCTATATATACATATAATGTATATATAATGTATATATATAATCTATATATATACATATAATGTAAATATAGATATATATATATAATCTATATATATATAATCCACATATGTATATAATCCATATATATATATATATTGTATATATATATAATCTATATATATAATCTATATATATAATCTATATATAATGTACATATATAAAATCTGTATATATATAATTAATATATATATAATGAATGTATATAATGTATATATAATGTATATAAAATGTATATACATAATATATATATAATTTATATATAATATGTATAATGTATACATATATACAATATATATATATAATATATAATGTATATATATAACATATATATGATGTATATATATAACATATATATATAACATATATATAATGCATATATATAACATGTATATATACTGTATATATATAACATATATATAATGTATATTTACAACATATATATAATGTATATATAACATGTATATATACTGTATATATGTAACATATATATAATGTATATATAACATATATATAATGTATATATATATAACATATATATAATGTATATAACATATATAATGTATATACATAAAAATATATATAATATATATATAACATATATATAATATGCATATATAACATATATATAATATATATATAACATATAAATTATATATATAACATATATATGATATATATACCATATATATAATATATATATAACATATATATAATATATATAACATATATATAATATATATAACATATATATAATATATATATATACCATATATATAATATATATACCATATATATAATATATACCATATATATAATATATATAACATATATATAATATATATAACATATATATAATATATATAACATATATATAATATACATAACATATCTATAATATACATAAAATATATATAACATATATAACATATATATAATATATATAACACATATATAATATATATAACATAAATATAATATATATAACATATATATAATATATATAACATATATAAAATATATATATATATACCATACAGATAATATATATGACATATATATAATATATATTATGCCATATAGATAATATATATAACATATATATAATATATATACCATATAGATAATATATATAACATATATAATATATATATAACATATATATAATACATATATACCATATATAATATATATAACATATATATAATATATATGTAACATATATATTATATATATACCGTATATAATATATATAACATATATATAATATATATACCATATATAATATATATATATAACATATATATAATATACATATACAATATATAATATATATATAACATATATATAATGTATATAACATATATATAATATATATATACCATATATAATATATATAACATATATATAATATATATATAACATATATATAATATATATACAAGATATATATAATGTATATATAACATATATAAAATGTATATATATAACATATATATAATGTATATGTATAATATATAATTTATATGTAATATATATAATGTATATATTATGTATATATATGACATATATATAATGTATATATAATATATAATGTATATATATAACATATATATAATATATATATATAATATACAATGTATTTACATAACATATATATAATGTATATATATAATATATATAATGTATATATAATATATATAATGTATATATAATGTATATATATATGACATATATAATGTATATATAATATATAATGTATATATATCACATATATATAATGTATATATAATATATAATGTATATATATAACATGTAATGTATATATATATAACATATATATATAATGTATATATATATATAATATATAATGTATATATATAATATATAATGTATACATATAATATATATATAATGTATATATAGTATATAATGTATACATATAATATATATAATGTATATATAATATATAATGTATACATATATATAATAAATAATGTATACATATAACATATATAATGTATATATAATATATAAAATGTATATATATAATATATAAAATGTATAAATATATTATATAGAAAATGTATATATATAATATATAAAATGTATATATATATACATATATATACAACATATATATGATGTATACATATAACATATATATATGGTGTATATATATAAAATATATATATGATGTATATATATATAAAATATATATAATATATATATGATCTATGTATAATATACATATATTATGTATATATATAATATATATGTGATGTATATATAATATATATATGATGTATATATAATATATATATGACGTATATATAATATATATATGATTTATATATAATATATATATGATGTATATATAATATATATATGACGTATATATAATATATATATGATGTATATGTAATATATATATATGATGTATATATATATATATTATATATAATGTATATATATAATGTATATATATATTATATATATATGATGTATATATATATTATATATATTATTATATATATATTATATATATAATGTATATATATTATATATATATATATGATGTATATATATATTATATATGTATTATGTATATACATATATATTATATATATATGATATATATATATTATATATAATGTATATATAATTTATAATATATATTATATATATATGATGTATATATAAATAATATATATATAATGTATATATGATATATATATGATGTATATATGTAATGTATATATATATACAATGTATATATATATGATATATATAATGTATATATATAATATATATATAATGTATATATATGATATATATTACATATATAATGTATATATATATAATGTATATAATGTATATATATAATGTATATATAATGTATATAATGTATATATATGATGTATATATAATGTATATATATAATGTATATATAATGTACATATATAATGTACATATATAATGTATATATATATATATATATATATAATGTATATATATGTATATGATGAATATAATTGATTTATATATATATTGTATATATATAATGTATATCTATAATGTATATATAATGTATATATATATACATTATATATATATGCATTATATATATATGCATTACACATATATACATTATACATATATACGTTATACATATATACGTTATACATATATACGTTATACATATATATACATTATATATATACGTAATATATATATATATACATTATATATACATTATATATACATTATATATATATACATTATATATATATACATTATATATATATAATTATATATATACAATTATATATATATACAATATATATGTACATTATATATATACATTATATATATACATACATTATATATATACACATTATATATATACACACATATATATACACTATATATATATACACTATATATATACACTATATATATACACTATATATATACATTATATATATACACTATATATATATACATTATATATATACATTATATATATACATTATATATACATATATATATATACACACATTTTATATATATACATTATATATATATATACATTATATATATATACACATTATATATATATTATATATACACATTATATATATACATTATATATATATACATTCTATATATATATATATACATTCTATATATATATATATACATTCTATATATATATACATTCTAGATATATACATTCTATATATATATACATTCTATATATATATATACATTCTATATATATATACATTCTATATATATATATATATACATATACATTCTATATATATATTCTATATATATATATATATAGAGAGAGAGAGAGAGAATGTATACATATATATATGTATACATTCTATATATATATATATACATTCTATTAATATACATTATATATATACATTCTATATATATATACATTCTATATATATATATATATACATTCTATATATATATATACCTTCTATATATATATACACATTCTATATATATATACATTCTATATATATATATATATACATTCTATATATATATATACATTCTATATATATATATACATTCTATATATATACATTCTATATATATATATACATTCTATATATATATACATTCTATATATATATATACATTCTATATATATATATACATTCTATATATATACATTCTATATATACATATACATTCTATATATATATACATTCTATATATATATATATATATATACATTCTATATATATATATACATTCTATATATATATATATATATATATACATTCTATATATATATATACATTCTATATATATATATACATTCTATATATATATATACATTCTATATATATATATATATATATATATATACATTCTATATATATATATACATTCTATATATATATATATATATATATACATTCTATATATATATACATTCTATATATATATATACATTCTATATATATATATATACATTCTATATATATATATATATACATTCTATATATATATATATATATATACATTCTATATATATACATTCTATATATATATATATACATTCTATATATATATATACATTCTATATATATATATACATTCTATATATATATACATACATTCTATATATATAACATATACATTCTATATATATATACATATACATTCTATATATATATACATATACATTCTATATATATATACATTCTATATATATACATTGTGTATATATATATATACATTCTATATATATATATATACATTCTATATATATATATACATTCTATATATATATACATACATTCTATATATATATATATACATTCTCTATATATATATATACATTCTATATATATATACATACATTCTATATATATATACATACATTCTATATATATATATATACATTCTCTATATATATATATATATATACATTCTCTATATATATATATATATACATTCTCTCTATATATATATATATACATTCTCTCTATATATATACATTCTATATATATATATACATTCTATATATATATATATATACATTCTATATATATATATACATTCTATATATATATATATACATGCTATATATATATACATTCTATATATATATATATACATTCTATATATATATATACATTCTATATATATATATATATACATTCTATATATATATATACATTCTATATATATATATATACATTCTATATATATATATACATTCTATATATATATATACATATACATTCTATATATATATATACATTCTATATATATATATATACATTCTATATATATATATACATTCTATATATATATATACATATACATTCTATATATATATATATATACATTCTATATATATATATATATATACATTCTATATATATATATACATTCTATATATATATATATACATTCTATATATATATATACATTCTATATATAAATATACATTCTATATATATATATATATATATATATATATATATATATATATATATATATGTATATATATAATGCGTATGTGAGGGTCGTTCCAAAAGTAATGCATCCTTCTTTTATGTAAAAAAAAAAGCTGAGTAAAGTTATTTTTCTACGTAGTCACCCACATTATTAATGCACATTGGCCAGTAATTGGGTGGTAGTGTATAGTCATCCAGAACGCACTTGGTCATTCACATCTCCGTCACCACTCTTAAATCGTCAAAGCTATCTCCTTACTGTGCTAACATCAACCGCATCGGCTTTGTAAACGGTTTCTTTATTACGGACTCAGTGCTGGTGGATGTTTATCTCTTTAATTTTTTTCTGCAGGGAGGAATTTAATGATGCATCTCTGCTTCCGACGCACGTCCATGACAAGAGTTGCTTTCTTAGAGTCTCATACCTCTGTGTCTGCAACATAAACTGGGACAAATACATTGCGGTAATTGCAAAGACTGCTGTGAGGAAAGTGGGCTCTCTCTATCATGCTAGAAAAGAAAAATGTTGTGATACTTTTAACGTCCACCTACACCCACCCACCCACTCCCTAAAGATGTAAGGAATATTTTTTAAAAACAGAGGAAAAATTATAGCAAAAAAAAAGAAAGAAAGAAAGGAAATAAGTTGATCAGCAGAACAAAGGTTATAGAGAGTGAACTTACTAGAAAGACAACAGAGAAGAAGTTGTTAACCAAGGAACATAAAAGAAAACTAAAATAGGATTGTTAATCAAGGTGTGGCACTGATGAGGTTAAAGGACCAGACAATGAAAGTCAACAGTTTTGGGGGTTGCAATGAGTTTTGTGATAGTTTACAACAATTAGAAACAATTATTTAATTAATTGGAATTCATTATTGAGATGAGTAATATTTAATCATTTATTTATTACGGACTAAAAATTTTGAGATGGGCGACTAGTTCAGTTAATTAACTACATTCAAGTAATGTCCTGCCTGGTACAAGCATTGACGGCTATGGCTCTCAAATAAATGAATAAATAAGTTAGAAACAATTTATGGACAGTTTTGGGTTTGTGACAGTTGGAAACAGTGGACACAGTTGAACGTAGATTGTGGCTCAGAGCTGATAGCAACTGACAAACAGTCTCAACAGAAGACATAGCACTTGTTTTCAAAGTAGAGTTATTTCCAGCGATGGTGTCACACACATGCCCAAAGCCCAAGCGATATGTAAAGAATGTGTTGAAGTATTTCTGTTTCTTGAAGTTTTTTTTTTACATAGGCATCAGCACTTATCAAGGACCAGAGACCACTCGAGGATAAGGGTTAAGAGTGTACAGTAATCAATTGGACAATATAGTAATCATTAGTAATGGAAATTCGGTAAATTTGCTAACTTAAGTGGAACGGCTCATCAAGAACTTGTTTACGTTGGACTTGAAGACAATCAGATTATAGTAAGCTGGAAAGCAGGAAAACGGAAGACACTTCCACAGGTGTGCACTTCTAAGAAAGAAGCTTTGTTCATGGAATCTACGTGTAGGTTTAGGCACAGATAAAGAGTGGGGGGAATTATTGATGGTGTTTTCAGCTAGACAAGTGTTTCTTGTGAGCTCAGTCGAGCTCTTGCCATGAAAATAACGATAAAGCAGAGACAAACTCACAACATCTCTTCCGTGAGATAAAGGTTGCAGGGAAGAGAAAAGAACATCTCCTACGAGGCTACGAAGTCTATTTTGATCTCTATCAAGGCAGGACAAGTCCTTTCTAGCAGCTCCTGCCCAGATGTGGCAACAGTACCTGGCTCTTATATAGGTAGAGAATCGCATCAGCAGTGAGATATCTACTGGATCGATAGAAGGATCTAATCATTTTTCCAGCGGCCTTGGCAACAGATTTGATGTATGTGTTCCATTTCAGATCAGGAGTAAAGGACGAGCCCAGAAGTTTATCAAAACATGAGGCCTCCCCAAGACGAGAGCCATTTATTTTAATTGATGCCAGATGGGGATCACAGCGTTAGTGTTGAGTTGTTTTATTTGTATACTTGTGAGATAATATTTCCCCTGGACACTTTTCTTTCAGGGCCCTGTTGGTGGGGCAGTAGAATACACCGATTGCCCTCCCCTGCAGAGGGTAAAAGTCCCTCAATGGGGGTCCTAGATATGACCTTAAACTATATCCAGTGGTGAGGCTCTAGCTTGCGGACTTTGGGGAGTGTGGAGCCACCCTTTAATTACCATTGCTCCCAGGTCCACTCTGACCCGGAATGGTAGTACCTGTTAGGGTTCCAACTATGGGCTAAATAGAAACCGACTTGAAAACAAATATATTCTATTAAAAAATTTTTCTTCAAAATCTTTGTATTCGGCCTTAAATAACCCGAAAAGGGTTGATATGCCGTAAAACAAAAACAACCAACCAACTTTTCTTTCAATGTTGAAATATAGCGGGTTGTTTTATGCTAAAAAAATGAAAGATGAAGACATTTTATAAATCGTAGATGTATTTAGAAAGATTTAATAAGGCTGTTATGTTATAATTTCTTATTTCTTAATTTGTATTAAAGCTGTAATCTATTGATTTATTCAAAAATGTACCAGGTCTTAAATATATAAATATTTTGGGGGGGTTACATAATTTTATAATGGCTAATAGATAATAGCAATTAATAAATTATAACATAAATAATATGTTATCAAAATATAGTAGTAATAATAAATTAAATTATAGTATTACTAATAACAGAGTTAACACTTTATAGTATTAACAACAACAGTAATCATAGTATTAATAATACTAGCTAACAAATTATAGTATTTATAATAACAGTTAACAAATTATAGTATTAATACTAACAGTAAATAAATTATAATATTAATAAGTTTATAAATTATAACAGCTAACAAATTATAATATTAATACTAACAATAATTAAATTATAATAATAATAAGTTTATAAATTATAATAATAAGTTAACAAATTATAGTATTAATAATTTTATGTCACCATTGATTAGAGATGGACGACTAGTTCTGTTAATTATAAATTATAACTTCATTCAAGAGACATTGACGACTATGGCTCTCAATCAGTCTCTTTCCCTTAAGGCATCCATGAATTCATTGTTGCTCATCATTTTTGATGTTGCCCGTTTTCGGACTGTCAACATGTTTCTCGCTATCGTCCTCCGCTTCTTCTACCCACGATCTTACTCGTCAAGCTAGCTAATTTGTTCTATTGTTTTTTTTTTCTGTAGACATGACCCATGAAACTCATTTGTCTTTTTCGTACTGTGTTTGCCATTTTTAATACCTCCTGGTTTGTTTTCTTTTCTGTCTTCAAAATTCTCCTCTGGAACCAAGTTTCAGTTACGTCTAGTCTCTTCCTCGTGCTGTTGATGATTGTCCAGCACTCACAACCATATAAAACAACGGGCCATACATATGTTCGGAGTATTCTGAATTTGGTGTCTAATTTAATGTTTCTGTTGATCATGATCGATGGCAATCTCTTTAAGACGACTTTGCCTACGACTTTGTATTTCAGTAGTACACCTTCCATCAGAAGTGATTCAATAGTCCAGATATTTGAATTTATTAACTTAACTGCTACACCATGATTTCGTAGCTTGAATATTGGAGCTTGCATGTTCTTTGATACTATCATGCTAACCGTTTTTGAGATGTTTAAAGTGAATCCTTGCTTCCAGCATGTATTGGAGAGTCTCTTCGCATTAACTAAATGAAAAACTTAAAAAAAAATTTTCCTGAACATAATCGAATCCTAAAATTAAGAAATATTTTAGCATTTTCTGCAATTAAAACACATAGAAGAAAAAGCCTTAAGGAAATTATTGTTGATTAAATGAGCTTTAGTATCAGAAATCTATAATCTGTCTGTTTAAATGTATGTATGCCTAAAACTTTTGACAGAGGCAACGGATTTTCACAAGAGCAGCATCATCTTGAAGCTTGACCCTTCGGACGACAAATATAAAATAATTGTCTAAAAACATTAATTCCTTCACCCTCACCTTTCTACAGGGAGGGGGGTCGCTTTTTTCGCTGATATTTTCGAAAGTCATCCCCTCTTTTCGATTGACTAGCCTTAATTTAAACCTTTGTCACTTCCGGTTTGGCGATGGACGCAACAGCAAAGACGTCACATTTTTTTTTCACATTCTTTTCCTCCGTCGCGGTACGGGTTCGAGCCTGCCTACCTACTACCACTTTTTTTTTTTTTTTTTTGCCCAACACACACTTCCAAACATCCAGGCAAGTAATGAATAGATGTACAGATCTGTCCAATTCTGAACCCAGATCGCTCTTCTCACCTATAAATCTGGCACCTAGCACAGTAACCCTTATGCTTTAATGCCTTGTTTGTTTACATCCTTCATTATTCATGCTTCACTATGAATGCCCTGGAAAAGTCACGTCTGAGTAATGTTTACCAGTTTTAAAATATGTAAACAAACTTGGCTGTTTTGAGAATAACACTCCTACACTGTAGAGATCCCTAGATGCCGTAAAGCCTTCTACTCGAATAGCTTTTTCCCTCGGACTGCTGCACTTTGGAATTCTCACCTGTACCCCTGCTTTCCTGACTGTACTGTCATGCAGAAATTCAAGTGAACAAATTCCTAATGAACCGCCCTCTTAAGTAAACACTTCATTAAATCTCCACACTAACGTACTGTACTTGCAATAACCCTTATCCCTGAGTGGCTTCCGGGCCTTGATAAGTGGTAACCACCGTGTAAAAGAAACAAAACAAAAAAAGAAACAGATATCCGGCTGCCCAACTCCATAAATAGTATCCCTGCAAATCTGGTCCCAAATAATAGCTCCTCACGAATAAGTGGCCCTGTGCCTTGTTTGAGGTGAAACATCAATTTAAAAAAAAAAGAAAAGAAAAAAAGTTTTTTTTAACTGGTAAACATTAATCAGGAGTAACTTTTCCAGAATATTCATCGTGAAGCACAAATGTCAGCTGACAAAGAATGTAAAGAAAGATGGATGGAATTTGATTTTTCACTGAATTCAGTTGCAAATTACACTTTCTTCCTCTCAAGTTCAGTCTTATCATTTCCTCGGACTTCTCTGAACTGAACCTGCTATCTCAACTGTTCTTCGTCTAATGACAACAAGAATTTTGATCCATTCTTTCAACTTGGCCATGCCGTCAGTCATTACATCTCACTTTGCACTTTAACCAATCCACTATGATTATGTAACCCCTACAGATACGTACCTAGAAAACAGAGCCATAAAACCTGACATAGTGATATGGAACAAGAGAAAGAAGCAACCTTAGTAGAAGTCAGTGTCTCCAATGGTGGTGGGTTAATTTGAGAAGAGAGGGAAAAGATAACGAAATACCAAGGTCTTATGTATGACATGAAAAGAAATTGGAATCTTAGGAAGATTTCTATCATTCTAGTAATCATAGGAGCAACTAGAATAATGAAAATGAATTTTGAAAACTGCCTGGTAAATATACCCGGTGAATCAAGTGCAAGAGAGATACAAAAACATAAAATATACTTAAATATGATATTTTAATTTGTCCAGGTTTCATATATATTATTATCATGATTTCAAAAGTTTTTGGGTCCCATCAGCTAGAATCAAAATAAAAACCGAAGCATTCAAAGCTGGTGACGTTACCACTGTACCAATTTGACACGCATATGAACTGATTAAAAATTAAAAATCAACTCAGATGAATGTACAAAATGTACCATACTTTGGAGTAATTGCGCCAAGTCGAGGTAACTGCGACAACTAGCTAAAAGTGCTCTTTTGGCAACCACGCATATAAAGAGCACTTTTTTTAGTTGGCGCAAATTACCCCCTAATTTGGCGCAATTACCCCAAAGTACGATATAACGATTTTTTTTCATTTTTAATCCCTTAAAAACTATTTTAACGGCCTAACGATCCATAAAAGACCAGTCCGTAAAAAATCTAATCATTTGAGGCCCGTAGCACTGCTCTGCGACTTTTAGTATCGGAGGAGATAGAGTTTGAAAATATGGAGACAGACAGACAGATATATAAAACCTTTTATATATTAGATGATTTGATTTCAGAATAAAATATGAGGTGCCTTCAATAAGTTTCCAGACTTTTTTGTACAAGTATTTAAAATTGTCGTTGACTCTTAAAAATTCAATATGTTATTGCTAAACATCTTATGAGATGACTGACCAATTTTTATGATTTCACGTTCAAATGCATTAAAAGGTTTTAAGAAAATTACTTTGTACATAACTTATTTCTGGCCCAGTTTTTATTTATCCCTCTTCCCTCCAGTTAATTTTTATCACTTCCTCTCGTGTTTTGCTTTTACCTTTCCCTGTGAACTGAACTTGCTATTTTGACTGTTCTACATTTACTTAATCCAAGAACTCTCATCCATTCTTTCAAGATAATCATATCATCAGTCGCCTATCCTGTTCAGATTTAATCTAAGCCCATCAGAACTAAGTCTGTATTTAAAACTCACATTACATATCCATCATATTATTTCTTTCCATGCAACACATGTCCCCAACTCTACATTTCCATAAATCGTACTTTACACACATGCCTGATAGACTCTTTCCTTGGTCGATAGTGATAACTCTCTGCTGGTTAGTAATGGCAGAAATTACCCGAATTTATGCCACTCACTCCTAATTCTTGCAATCCCACTAACACTTGCTCAAACCTATGCCCCAATCATATCATCAAGGTTACAAAATCTCTCGACAACATCAATAGCTTCACTATCTATAATATAAATCTCACCTCTTTGTTTAAATGTATGCATGTATGTATGCATGTTTGTATGTCTGCCTAAAACTTTCGACAGAGGTGACAGATTTTCACGACATCGGTATTATTTTGAAGCTCGACCCTTCGGACAACAAATATTGAAAAATTGGCCAAAAACATTAATTCCCTCACCCTAAATTGGGCACTTTTCTACAAGGAGGGGTCGCTTTTTTTGCTGACATTTTTCGTAAGTCATTCAACCCTGGATGTCGCATAAAAGGTGTTATTTCGACCACCTGTGACGTCACAACCACGGTAGGCACATCGGTAAGACCGTTTGTTTTTTTTTCACCTCTTTTTCCTCTGGCACGTTACGGGTTTGAGCCTGCTTATGACTCCTATTTTTTTTTGCTCAACCTTACACACACCTCCACTTTCTATTCCGCCTTCGCGTCATGAGTTTGAGCCTGCCTGCTTGGTGACACTCTTCTGTAAAAATACATAAATGTGAATTATTTAAAACCGATAGGACAAGAACGTGCTACTCACATTGATTAAATAAAAAGTTCCGTTTGAACTTTTGTGCAGATTGCCAAACTTAAAAAGATAGACCTGAAGTAGGTCAGAGGTTACATCGACTAAAGCACTGTTAAAACAAAAAAAAATAGTGGCCCAAATAATTCCAATACAAAATTGAGTACGAAAGCAAACCATAGCAGATATTACACCAGAAACAAGTTATACTCGATCAACTCACAACTTTTGGAGGTAATATACATTTCTTGTACACAATGTTTGGTCTTTCAATAAAACTGGCTTATTTTCGGCATATTTTATGGACATATCATTTATGTAAAACGTGTCAGAGTGATTAAAATACTGGCATCTTAACAATTTTGTAATCAGTTCAATCCCATCGCACAGCACTAGATGCTCGGTTATGTTTTGAGTGTGAATGTTGTTTAGCCATTGTTTCTTTGGCTCGCTGCGGTATTTGCTTCTGACATAAAAGGACGACATCCTGTGTTGCCGAAAGTTTGTCATCAATTCTCTTCGCATGGCCAAATCATCTCAATCATCCATACCTCAAAATCACTTCCAAAGATGTTCTCTTCGTTCAACCATGCGCCGCATGTCCATATTTTTTGGAAGAGAATTTCCGTCTGAAAGTTCGTATCATCAACAGCTCAAGGTTTGTTATCGACAGTGCTTTTCAGGAATATTTAAAGGCTGAAAGCAAGATGAATTTTATGACCTGGAATGAAGTGTGTGTGTGTGGGGGGGGACCACAGCTTTTCTGTGTGTGTGTGTGTGTGCTTGTGTGTGTGTGGAGAGAGAGAGAGAGAAGATGGTGCAGAAAAGAACTTATTTTTCCCTAAAAAAACTCCAATCAGTTTCAACTGTTAAAATTGTGAGAAAAACACTGAGCGTGCATGCAAAAGAGAGGGGTGGGCAAGTAAACAGGAAGTCATTCTTAGATCAAACAAAAGTTTTACTCATAAATCATTACAAGTCCTTTTCAAATAAAAAAAAAATTTTTTTAAAAAGTTTTCAGAGGAACCATTTTTATTCTTGCGGTCAATTTTGCTTCATTTAACTCGTCGGATGAACAAGAGTCGAAAGACGATCTCCGTAGGAGATAATTTACGAAGATTAAACTCATTTTATTCAACATTTTTTTAAAAATGGGTACCAATCACCATTTATACATATTTCAAGTATTTTGTTATTTATTTAGTTTTTTGTTCAAAATGATGAGAACATACATATAACTTGATATATATATATATATATATATATATATATATATATATATATATATAATCAAGTTCCATACTTCTTTGTTGATATTCTTTGTTAGATTTATTAGCTGGTCGAATGATATGAATGCCCTAAAAAGTCACATTGATCAGAAGTGAATTTTTAAGGATATTCGTGTGTATATATATATATATATATATATATATATCAGATGATGGAAAATAGCAACAAAGAATGAAGGAACTGGATTTTAATTAGTGTGTGTGTGTGTGTGTGTGTGCGCAAAAATGATAAAAAATTCAAAGAATTGGTCACCTGTTGAGGAGTTCGGTCTCAGATTAAAGAATGGAAAAGATATTTTTTTAATCAAGTCTTATTTTCAAATGTTCATCAATTTTGTAAATTGTCATTTTTTTTTATTGTTATATAAAGTCACTTCCTTTCCCGCCAAGCATTTTTTTTTTTGTGCGGAATGAATGAAAATATTTATACATTCTGCTATAATTTTTGTTTGTTTTTGTTTTAAATTTCAAAATTTCTTTTTTCTAAAAAACAAACAATTCAGTAAAAAAAAACAAAAAATAAAAAATAATTCAGTAAAAAAAAAAAAGTACAATTTAAAATTATTCAGTAAAAAAAAACAAAAAAAAAAATAATTCAGTAAAAAAAAAAAAAAAAAAAATAATTCAGTAACCCCCCCCCAAAAAAAAACGTACAATTTAATATCAGCACTCAGAAAGCGAGCAGAGTTCATACGTGAGGTTTATGACCTTTTATGCCAACCTTTAATTCAACCAAACATCCAGAAATGTACAAAAATAATAATTATGGAAATTTTTTTTTTTCATGTAAAATAAAAAAAAATTTAATCTCTCCAAACTGATAACAATTTATGAAACTAAATGGTCAAAGTTCACTTGTTTATTAAAAGTGGTAAAGTCTGACTTAAGGTAATGGATAAAGTATTTGAAAGCCAGGTCACTTATTAAGTTTTTGGATAGTACAAGACCAAACCACCAGTCAATCCCAGTGTCATGCTTTTCGATGGTTGATCAATCGAGACCAAAGCTTGTTATTAACTTTTATAGTCTGACACAAGGCCATGAGTCTTTTATACTGTCTTATATTCTGAAGAAGATCAATTGACAAAGGAGATTGACATTTATTTAAATATTAAGCTTTGTTCCTGTCTGAAATAATAAGGCCATGTCTGGTAAGATAAAGTTCAAAATTTGCACATTTTAAAACAAAAAATTTAAATCCTGAGTTTGACAGAAACATTCCCGAGTTCGACAAGATACACCTGAAGAAGGTCGGAGGTTATATCGACCGAAACATTGTGAAAATCACACTCAAGATGAGAACAGTAGTCTGATGAGTAATAATACAAACATTTTTTACATTACTTTCTCTCAGACGATTCTCCACATCAGTAGTTTTAACGTTTTGGCTGAGGTGGTCTCTGGTCTTCTTTAACCCTACAACTCATCATCGCCCAAAACGTAAATACCAAAATCAAAGTTAATACGAGAAAGAGTCCGAAAAAAATAAACAGAAATAATGATTTAACTCCACATCATGCCAAATCAATTCAGATTAAATTTCTTAATATCTGCTTGCTGTACACAAATCATGGTTGATGACGTGTTGTAGAAAGTTGTTCCTTTTAATTTTAACTGGGAATTTCAGAAAAAAGATATGCCAGAAATATGAACGTATCGTGGGCTTCCATACTTTGAAAATATTTCCCAGCATGTTAGATTATATGAGAGAGAAAAAAATGTCCATTGTTTTTTTGTTTAGACAATTCAGGGTAGTTAGGTTTAAAATTCTGACCTCCCAAACAGTTAGGATACCCAGCATGCTCCCATATTCTAGAAAATTTATAGGAAGCAATTATAATGCAGGGATTATATATGCAGGGATATATCAGATAGAAATAGGATTGAAAACAAAATGAATGTGAAAGTTAAATTTTTTGTGTTTTTCTTTTATTTTTATGATTTTTTTTTTTTATTACAAATTTAATTCGCCTGCAATGTCACTGGATGATGGGTTCTGTATAAAATAATATTTCAGAAAAAATATCTTTTCATCTGACAAATGATTTTTTTCTGAAATATTAATTTATATCCCTTCCCTCAGACACACATACACAATCTAATAACACTAAAGGCAAGTTAAGGTTTGCAATAAAAAAAAAAATAACAAAAATGAAAAAAAAATTATTTTACACATGTTGAAAAAAAAAAAAAGAAAATCTTAAATAGAAATAACAAAACAAAGAACTGATTTCACTTCTATTTTGTCTTGTTTGACTTTCAATCCGACTTATATTTAATCCTATAAATCAATACATACATAGATATAATTTATAGGATTAAATATAAGCTTATATTTGATAGATAGATGCATTCTAATCGCTTCCTATAAATTATGTGTGTGTGTGTATATATATATATATATATATATATATATATATATATATATATATATATATACACACACACACACTACATGCAATGCTTCAAGCAAAATACAGCAATCTTGATTCTTATCCAGAATTCTCCCATATAAAAAAAACAAAAACAAAAATCGTACCTGTGGTAGAACGAAAATATCATATTCCAAAAATTATGTAAATTAATCAACTATTTTTATTCTTAAATAAGAAAATCATTTGTAAGAGAATGATGGGAAACCATAGGCATTACAACATACATCTCCACTTTTAATTATTGGGGAGTTATCTTTCTTGCTTTTTTTTTTAGATTGTTTTCAGAATAGCTGACAAGACAGCTGTTCTTTGGTTATAAATCATAAAATTTGATTTTCTCATCTAAAAATGAAAATATTTGATCAACTGATGTAAAATTATGTAACATGCCAGAGTGGTTTCATTATGGCTACGTACATCATATAAATTTTTCGTTATTTTTTATTTTTTCAATATAGAGAGATCGCTGGCAAGAACCACAATCTCTCATATATATACATATATATATATATATATATATATATATATATATATAGATGATATAAATAATAGTTTGGAGTTTCTTTTTATGTGAAATAAGCTTTATTTTGTTCACACATTATTTTGATAAAATGTGTACTTTGTTTAACAATGAAAACAATGGCAAAAAATAATCAGAGAAAGTGAAAAAAATAAAAAAAATAATGTATCGAGAGCGTAAAAAAACAAAACAAAAACAAAAATAGGGGAAAAGAGAGGATGAACAACATTTATGTCGAATGAAGAGAGTAAACGTGAGTGGGAAGAATTTCACAACGTTTCGGGCGATGCAATCTCTGACCTTCTTCAGGTGTATCTGGTTGAACTCTGGAATCTGCACGGAAGCCTTTGTTTAATCCACGGGAGTAACATGCTCTCGTTCCATCAAACATGACTGGGTAAAAAGCCCAAGTAATTTGCAGTTATATTTTGAGTGTTGCACACACTGAGTATCCGCAAGGACCCATGGCATAGTGGATAAAGTACAATTCAGCTGAAATAATTACACTCTTCTGGAGGTTCATGGTTCAATCCTTAGTGTGGGCAACACTTAAAATACAATTGCAAATAACTTAGAACTTGTACACAGTCATGATTGATATAACAAGAGCATGTTGTCTCTAAGGACTAAATAAACAAGATGGACCTGAAGAAGGTCGGAGCTTACATCAACCAAAACGTGAAAATACTCCAGATGAAAAACGTAGTCCGAAGAACCAAATAATACAGATTGTTTCACTCTTTAGGCTTTTTTTTCTTTGATTCTTCACAAATTTTATCTTTTTTTTTTTGTATATTGTTGTTGAATTAGTGACAGCTTTCGTTTATTTTGTTCTTTCTGTTGCTTTTTACGTAAGTATATAGGATACCAGAACATCAAACATTATATAAAACCTATTTCACAAAAAGGTTTGGTGCAAGTACAGAATTTAACCTAATTTAAAAAAAAACAAAAATACAGAAAAATCACAAAACTAAAAATGTCATATTTCAAAATTCACATGCATTAATCAAGGGGATGTTTTTTTAACTAAGAAAATCAAATTTTATAATGAACATATGGTGTATTTTGATCTGCCATATTTAATAAGGGGAAACAACTCAATTTGAACTACTGATATTTTAAAATGACCCTTATAATGGCTATAATATAATATTAATTGCTAAAAGTTAAAAAAAAAAAAAACGATTTTCCATGTAAAAAAATGCATGAGCAATTTACGTGACTTTTGGAATATGACATTTTCATTCCCTGCTGAAATGCGTAAAATAACCCTCATAATGGTTACAATATACTATTAATTGCTATAAGTTAATAAAAAAAAAAACGATTTTCTATGTAAAAAATAAAATGCATGAGCAATTTATGTGACTTTTGGAATATGACATTTTCGTTCCCTTATGAAATGCGTAAAGATTTTTCTGAATATTTTTTTTTTATTAGGTTGAAATCTGGATAAGAACCAACATTATTTTTTTTTAGTTATTTATATCACATAGTTGGATATTTTCCGTTTTTCTCGTACTTGAGAACTTTTCTAACTGATGCTGGCAATTTCATTCTTGGAAGAATTTCCATTCATTTTAATCAACTTATCCTTTGAATTTTCATTAGAGCTCTCTTTCTTGGAGACTTTCGTTGCTGGTAAGTTGGCGGTGGTGTACAATTCGTTTTTGCTGCTATTTCCAACCTTATTCCCATTCATTATGGAATCGGCTGGTTTCTTGATATCTGCCTTTGCTGCGAAACAAACTTCATTCTTCTGGCCAGACTTAACGTTACCCTTGCAGTTACCTGAACAGCCAGGTTGGTGCTTATTGTCTGCCGACGATGCAGGCATTGTCTTTGGATTGCCGTTAGTCTGCACCGTCTTCTGCATACCACCTGTAGCAATTTTCTGCCAGTTCGGATGGGAGTTCTTTGGCCCGTAGTTTTGAGGAATTTTCATTGAGTTTGCCTGGAGGATTCGTTGAGCGTTTGCAGGCGCTGCGGGCGACTTTGACTGAGCCATAACGTGAGAAGGAGATGGAGGCGCTTTAGCATAGGGGTTCGCAGAGAATCTCTCGTTAGAGAGGGTCTTTTGTATCAGATTTTGCTGGTGCAGGTGTAGGTGCTGCTGATGTTGTTGGAGCTGTTGCTGCTGTAGTTGTTGTTGCAGTTGGTGCTGTTGTTGCTGTAGTTGATGTTGCTGTAATTGCTGCTGTTGTAAGGTGGCATGTTTCTGCATATTTGTCATAGATAACTTGGAAGGCGTTAACTGCATGGTGTGGGTCATGGTTTTCGGAGCTATGTACGGTGGGGGTCTTCGATTAAGATCAGAGTGAGGCTTCGGTGCAATAAGCTGAAGTGGCTTTGAAGCCTGTATGGATTTCATATTCTGCGTGTATTTCTGAGTAGGTGGGGGCACTGTAGGCTTGTGAAAAATGGCCGTATCGTTAGGGGCAGACGTTTTTGTCTTCTCTGCCACATGATTGCCGTGATTCACAGTTGTGTCAGTTGTATTGGCACTGCTATTTGCTGTGGTAGCCACGCTAGAGGTGGTAAGGGTAACTGGGCTGCATGAGGGCACAGTAACTGCTGGGGGTTGGTTTATGAGTGGCCCTTTTGAGTTTGTTGTAGAGCTTTTGGCAGAGGTTATGTTACAACTGGTAGCAACGGTTGGGGTAGTGTTCACTTTGCTGTTAGCCATACTGGTCGTTGTAGTGGTTAAGCCACTGCTGCTGCTGCTTGTAGCAGAGGATACAGTTACTGCGACAGGCCGACATGGCTCCTTCGATAGGTTCTTTTCAGGGACGGATTCAAAGTTGGCCAGTCTCGGCCTCTTGTTATCATTTTCGAAGACAGAGAAGAATAACTGGAGTGGTGCATTCTGGAGAGAAAAAAGAAATAGTAAGAAGATTTATTTACTTACTAGAGGATGGTATTGGTGCTTGTAGGGTACAAAAATACACTATAAGATCTGATTTAACTAGATCTTTTTAACGTGTTTTAATTCAAAGTTTAATGTGTGCGAAAAAAGCTCTGTGTATTTTATATAAATCTATATGAAAATTTTTTTTTTTAAAGTGTTGTTTAAATTACCTAGGATAGTAACCATGTTCAACATATCTAAAATTTAGCACTCACAGAAACCGACTTACCGAATTCAATTACAAAAGGGGAATTCAACTATATAACAGTGAAAAAATAAAAAACAATAAATCTTAACTAAAATTGTTAAATAGAAATTGGGGATCAGCTGTTTACCTATATATATACACACACGTGTGTGTGTATATATATATATATATATAACAAAACCTTTGGAAGGATGAGATGCAGGTAAAATATTTTCCCATGTTTTTTCCACATTAGGAAAATGGGACTCCATACTGTTCATTGTTAAAGTATTTTTTTATATACATCTGACGAAAGGCTGTTCTTGTAAAATATATATATGATGATTGCAGCGTCTTGTCAGACGAGTGCCACTCCCTCAGACACTTAAAGTCCATGAGCCCAAAAATGACTTCCATCGCCACAGGACCATTTTTATAGACAAATCCCTGAGGGAGTATCTATACACAGATGATGTTATAAAGTCTTAACTTTGTACGAAAACTAAGTCTCTCGCTCTTGGTTCAAAATGTTGAGATCCAGCAACAAGCAAGAGCAAGATAGCCAGCAACAAGTTAAACTGCAGACCAGCTTAATGCGGGTACTGGTCTCCCACTTTATGGTTTTTTAAATCAGAGATTTGCTTCTCCTAGAAAGGCTGCCTTCACCACGGCTTACAGGAGCCCTCTCTACCCCAACACACATACATACATACATACATACACACAAACACATACGGTGCTAGTTGGCCATTGACCCCGAAACACACACACGTGTATATATATACACACATATATACATACACATGCAAACGCATACATATATATATACACAAACACACACACATCTGTATCTATATATATATATATATATATATCTACACTGTAGGTATTTAATATAGTAAATAATTAGTAAATAATTATATATATATATATATATATATACACACACACACACGTATGTATATGTATATATAGACACACACACGTGTGTGTATATTCATACACACATGTATTATGTATAAAAACGTGTGTGTGTGTATATATATATAGATATATTGTGTGTATTTAGGCAGCTTTCTATCATTTAAGAAAAGTTAAAGACAATAGAGAGCTTCCGTTTGATTAGACCTTTTATTTTTTCAATTTTTCTGATGATCTTTTTAGTGTGTAGATCGAAAAAATTAAAATAAGTTCTATGTGTAATTTGAAGTTTCATTCATTTTTTTCCATGAACTTTTTTAAATATTTTTTTGTTCGCATTTGTAACAACATATGTATGTATGTATATATATATATATATATATATATATATATATAGTATTGGGAATCCCAGCTTAAATGCTATCTAGCTAGTTGTAGAAATAGCAAGTTATGTAGGTATATTTTCGATTCCCATCAGCGAGTTTAGTGGGGTCACATCCGTCAAACTCAAGTCACCTTTTGTCAACCTAGTTAGAGGTGACGTGCACCGGAAATTAGGGGTAACGGGAATTGTGGTCGTAGGTGTCCGGTTGGCGATCACATGTGAGAGTTCGTTTTAGCCTGCAGATGGAACAGACAGGAGATTAGGGTCTCTCCGCAGCAACCAGGGTCCATGATAGGCTTGCCTTTAATAAAAGAATTGAAGCTTCAATCCCTCTTGTGTTATCGATGCATCTGCAGCAGTGACCACTCCCCATGAGATAGCAGCCCAGCGACAAGAAGATATCATCCGCCGGACAAGGCAAGCAGGTATGTACACATTATATACTTGCACATACACGTCAAGACCCTTCAAGGCAAGAAACGGTGTAAGGATAGAACGCACACACACCAACATATAAGTAAGAACATATTGATAAGAACACTCAGACTTTAAAAGTACCTTAGTAAAAGTACAAGTAAAAGAGAACGATTAGCAAAGTAATAAGTAACGTAAACGAACAAATAAGTAATAAATAAATAATAAACAGGACGCAAACACCATTTTTAACATTATATATATATATATATATATATATATATATATATATATATATAAAAAGTCTAAAGAAGCTTTGCATAGTTTATAAAAAATATATAGTGACCTTAAAATAAAAAGATGTAGTTTAAATTCCTAGGGTTACTAACTAAATTCAACATATCTTAGACTTAGCACTTGCATAAGCTGATTTTCATATAAGAGCAAAAAAAAACAATAAACCTTAACTTAAATTGTTAAATAGACAATGAAAATCAGCTGTTTACTCTTTAGCTGTTCAGATATATATATGTATATATATGTTCAAGCACGTCTGAATACAACGGAATTCTTCTTTTTTCTGATTTTGTTGGACATCTTTTCAATTCGCCGAATGGTCTTTATTTCCGCCGACATATATATTACGGAGCCCAAAAGTTGTTGTTCGACCATATTCTTTGTGTTCAATCAAACATGCTTGAATAATGACGCGTGTGTATGTCTTCATAATGCTGTTGACACACAAGATTTTGATAGATCACTAAAGTTAAGCAATAATAAGCCTGCCTAATACCGGACGGGTAACCATTTGGAAATCCTCAGCATTGTATATATTGCACTGAGACGTAGAAATTTTCAGGTTAGTAGGGGGTATATCTAAAAGCCACTCAGAAGTACACCCTCAGTTTTCATTAAGGCATGCATTTAAGAGAAGGAAATTTCTGATGTAAAACCTGAGGTCTACTGTCTGCTCTCTCTAGAAAACATTTGCATCAACTGAATATAGCAGGAATTCCAAAAGTGTGGCTACTTCTACACAAAGCCTTCATTACTATGAACAAATTATGTGGATTTCGGAAAACTTAGTTGTGCAAGGCTCCTATGTCAAAACCAACAGGAGAATTTATATACATATACAAACATTGACGACACATTGCCTTTTTTTACTCATGAGGATGGAGAGAGGAGCTTCATACGTCACAGGTGACAATTCCGTAAAAAAGATTAAAAAAAAAAGATAAAGCTGATCAACTTACTCTTCTCCATGTGTAGATATATGCAATGTCTATTAAAGTGTATGTGTCCTTCAAGGGTTCATTGGAATGGAAAATGTGAATCTGAAAAGGTATTAAAAGAAAAAGAAAAATGAACTTCAATAAAAACATTGCCCTTTTAAATAGACAACATATAATGCAACATAAAATTATATATAAACTAGTAATGAAATCATATATATATAAACTAGTAATGAAATCATATATATATAAACTAGTAATGAAATCATATATATATAAACTAGTAATGAAATCATATATATATATAAACTAGTAATGAAATCATATATATATATATAAACTAGTAATGAAATCATATATATATATATATATAAACTAGTAATCAAATCATATATATAAACTAGTGATCAAATCATATATATAAACTAGTAATCAAATCATATATAAACTAGTAATGAAATCATATATATAAACTAGTAATCAAATCATATATATAAACTAGTAATCAAATCATATATATAAACTAGTAATCAAATCATATATATAAACTAGTAATCAAATCATATATATATAAACTAGTAATCAAATCAATATATATAAACTAGTAATCAAATCATATATAAACTAGTAATCAAATCATATATAAACTAGTAATCAAATCATATATAAACTAGTAATCAAATCATATATATAAACTAGTAATCAAATCATATATATAAACTAGTAATCAAATCATATATAAACTAGTAATCAAATCATATATATAAACTAGTAATCAAATCATATATAAACTAGTAATCAAATCATATATATAAACTAGTAATCAAATCATATATATAAACTAGTAATCAAATCATATATATAAACTAGTAATCAAATCATATATATAAACTAGTAATCAAATCTATATATATAAACTTGTAATGAAATCTATATATATAAACTTGTAATGAAATCTATATATATAAACTAGTAATGAAATCTATATATATAAAAGCCAAAATGTGTGTATGTGTGTTTGTGTGTCCGCTAAAAACTTTCGATAGACATGACGAAAATTCACAAACTCGGTATCATATTGAAGTCCCATCCTTCGCCCGAAAAATATCGAAAAATTGGCCAAAAACGTTCATTTTTTCATCCTGAAATCGACAATTCAATTTTCGACAGGGGGGGGGGGGTCACCGTATCATTTCGTCCAAACAAAATAGTGTCTCTAAAATATTAATCAAAATTATGTTCTTACTTCATAGCGTGGTCCGAGTTCAAATTTCATCCGTAAAAACTTCTTTATGTGTGCCACAGTAAAGGCAGCTGGACAAAGCAAGTAACGCACTTCTTTGTTCTGTAAAAAGAAGAAAAACATAGGTTTAACAAGAAATGGCGAGAAAATATTTACAAACAAATCAGGTACGCTATTTTTGTAAAATATGTTTTTGCAATTATATTTCACTTTTTGTGTGTACCAATCCTTTTTGTTTAGAAGCTAAATATACGTTAAATATAATAGAGCATATATGAATGAATAAAAGTAGAGTTACATTTCAAGATCCAAATATTTATTTTTCATGCAAACATACTTCTCGTTCGTGCATATACTCTTCAGAAATATGAGAAATTCTATGCTTAGATAGAAAAAAATGCTGGAGGTGCTTTTTAAATAAATATTTGTACCTTGGAATGTAACTATACTGTGATTATATATATATATATATATATATAATCACAGTGTGTGTGTGTGGATGGGTGTGTCTGTATATGTATATGTGTGTGTGTTTGTTAATATATATATATATATATATATGTGTGTGTGTGTGTTTGTTAATATATATATATATATTAACAAACACACACACATATACAGACACACCCATCCACACACACACACACACACACATATAGAGACACATACACATATATACATATACAGACACACACACATATATATATATATATATATATATATATACAGTAATTTCAAGGTTATGAAGCATAAAACGATGTTGTTTTTCATATTTCAAGCAGTCCTCCACTCTTGATCACAAAATGTAGTAAAATAACAATGAAAGATGTTGGAAAAAAATGGAAATTTGTTTTTTGGCTGCAATCATTCCTTGCAACAATGTTCGAAAGAGTTCAGGCAAACTTTTTTAACCATTTGTGAAAGAAGACCGTTATACTTTTTTATTTTTTCATTTGTAACGCATTAATGTTCATTTCAACCGGCAACACATCAAAAACATAAGTGATTTCAATATGTATAATATATGAGTGGAAATTGAAAGGAATGTGTATTTTTTTTTTTTTTTAAATGATTGTAATTCCAAATATGCACCAAATTTTATGTGGATACTTCAATGGAATAAACATTCAAATTTCTTCAGATATTTTTTGAAACAGACTTCGTTTAAAAAAAAAAAAAAACAGAGTATATTTTTCTATTAAACTTTTATTTTTTAAGTAATTTGATTTTGTTCGTTCTATAAAAAAAAAGTTGAAAAGATATTTTTCACTCAGTAGTGAGTTTTGGAAGATTGTCAGTGAAAGAAACATAATCGCCAAAAGATAAGTATTTTATTATTTCTAGTCGATACTTTGAAAAATCAGTCACAATGTAGAACCCTGTAATAATAATACTAAAAATAATAGTACTATTATTTTTACTTGTACTGAAATATCAAAAAATAAAAATATTAAAAATAAAAAAAATCATCGTTTTTATGCTTCATGACATCCCTCTTGAAATTACTATTCCAGAAGCATACTTGGAATAATATAAACCTTAACATTATAAGAATATGGCGTTTAATAGTTCTTAATTCCCTTCATTCTCATGGCAATTGTTTTGTGGCCCTGAGGTAAAAGCCTAGCAAACAGAGCAAAATGGTGACTACATGGCTGGGTTCGAATTTTATGACTGGTAGCAATTGTTACACACTACACTGATGATTGCATAAGCATGAAACACATTCTGTCTAAGGATTTGCATAGGAATTGCCTCGTTGTGCTCCTACAGTGTCGGAAGTTATGAAGGAAAAATAGTTACGATTATATTAGATTGTATATATATATATATAACTACTTCATTTACTCACATAAAATTAATATACGAAAGTATAGATTTATGCGTAGACTTTAAGTATTTACTTCAAAAGTGCTCAATACGTAGGTAGAGCTAGTTAGTAATTTATAAAATATATATGGCGATACAGCTACACTGAATATTCGGCGTTTCATCCACTATAGGATTCGTCAGGCTTATGCGCATAAGCCTGACGAATCCTATAGTGGATGAAACGCTGAATATTCAGTGTAGCTTAATCGCCATATATATTTTATAAATTACTATATATACGTTTTATTTTTTATTACCATATTTTTCTGTTAAGTTACATTATTGTTTCAGCTACCCGGCCATTTTTTTGGCTGTCTGTAGCTTCCTCAGACTTTTACAGAAATGTTCATTATGATGGGATGAAAGAGTGAATGATGTCAGGGGAGGGGTGCGAGAAGAGCGGAAAAAAGAGGAAGGGAACAGGGGGGAAAGGTGGGAGGGGGGGGTGCTTGGTATGTCAGTAATGTTTTAGTTTTGGAGTTTAAGGACCGGTGGGTGTGGGGGAGGGTCTGGGAAGTTCATTTCTGGTGTGGCTGAGGACATAGGGATACATGGAGGGAGGGGGTTACTTTAAAATTCGAGTCTTAATGTTTAAGTTTTTGGCGTCTTGTTGGTGAGATGATTTCTTGATAAGTATGTCTTGACCTGTTGGGTGTTCGCTTTGGTTCGGAGGTGGGGGGGGGACTAGGATTCGGTTTATTTATTTGGTTTTTATTTGTTGTTAAGTGCTTCGAGAGGGTTAGCTAGCGGCTGTGCGCGCGAGCACACACATGCACACGTACACACATATATACTTAAAGAAACGTTCACATGTACACATATATCTCCGCCCTGGCGTGCAAATACATGCACATATGCGCGCGTGCATATGACATGACACCCACATATATATTGCAATCAAATTGGTGTAAATAAGTTTGGAGGGTTTTATTGTTTTATAAGTTCCACAAGAACTTTTAATTTGATTCATCAAATTATTATCAGGTAGTGTTTCGACTTGATGACTGAGAAATCATCAATTATTGACTGACATATGATGCTTTTCTTTTATCCAACCTCCAAAAGTGACAAATTTGTTTGTTTAGTATTTAACAGCCCATCAACCACTTTCATTTTAAGGTTAAAGTTTTTTGGGGTTTCATGGTTGTATTTCTGGAACAGGTTTTATCGAATATGGTAAACTGTCTATTTGTTTGTGTATGCGGTTTCATCAATCACTACAGAGTCAGTATCAAATTTATCTAGAACACCCTATATATATATATATATATATATATATATATTATTATAACTAATTATATACATCATTAGTTATCATAATATATATATTATTGTAACTAATGATAGACATCATTAGTTATAATAATATTTATATTATAACTAATGATATATATCATTAGTTATAATAATATTTATATTATGATATATATGATTAGTTATCATAATATAATAATTGACTTTGTTGTTGTTCCTTCTTATGAAACTGATTTTTAATTTAATTAAATTTTGATTTTTAAATTTTAAAAATTTTAAAACTTTTAAATTATAAATCACATTACTTAATATTGAATTAGCTCTAGGACATTTAACTATCGAGCTTATTATATATCTAAATTACAACGAGCATTTCCTGTATTTTAATTAAACTAGTAATTTCACTATTACATTAAAATACACTTAGCTCTTTAGACTATTATTCTAATCTCCTTTAAATTATATATATATATATATATATATATATATATTACACATATATCAATCATCTATATACATATAAAGTTCGTTTTTTTTCTCGCTCTGACATTGATATTAAATGATATTAAAAGCCTACTTTTTTACTTTTTCAAAAATTATTAAAAGAACTTAATATACTCAGTTAGCTAGTGACTAGATGAAAGTCAACTAATTTGCATATTCCTTTGAAAAATGAGAACTAATTAATTACTTATTTATTTTTTATGATTTATTATTAGATGATTAGTTTCATTTCACTATTACGTTGAATTCTATTTATGCATAGTTTCCACATTCAACATAATTGCATAGAATTTAGGATGAAAACGTCCAGCAGATGGGAATATATAACGGTGATTTTGTCAGTGTGTGTGCAAAAAATCTCTACCAAATCTTCCCTGAATATTTACTCTGCTGAGTTAAAATTTGATATATAGTGCATTCGGTTTTTAGCCTGAAAAACTGCTGCTAAAGGGTCAAAATTAAAAACAAAATAATTGACCTTGGCATGGACAAATCAATATTCCTAGATTAAACAACGTTATTTTTTTACTTTTTATATGTGTAGGAGTCTGGCTCAGAGGTTAAGGAATGATACTGGTGAGTTGTAGGTTTTGATTTCGATTCTTGCTGATGGCACCCAAGTCAATTTTTTTTTACTTTTGATATCATTTCTATATATAAGGAACAATATAATAACGAATAGAGTATTGGCTCTATAATAATAAATATGTAATCTGCATGAATTAAAATATCATATGTAAGTGTATCTTACGACTGGGCTATGCCGGGAAGTCTGTTAGTATGTGTATATATATATATATATATATATATATATATATATATATATATGATCATGTGTACACACATAGATATATATATATGATCATGTGTGTGTAGTGTGTGTGTGTATATGTATATATAAATAATCATGTGTGTGTAGTGTATATGTACATATATATGTGATCATGCGTGTGTATTGTGTGTGTATATGTATATATATATATATATATATATATATATATATATATATATATTTAAATAAGGAAGTAGTCACCAACAATGTGTATTTTTTAACATTATTTTATTATTCCGTGTCTTGGTTTTTCATTGAGAATTATGTTTGGATCATTGTAATAATGTTTTTAAGTCATTGAAATCGTTTACGCCCGTTTCAGACGGTCTGTGATGCGTCCTCGTCAGAAATTATTTTCAAATTTAAATATACATCTTTCTTTCGTTGGATTTATTAACCCATTTTATATATATATATATATATATGATCATATGCGTGTGTAGTATGTATATATATATATATATATATATATATATATATATATATATATATATGAATAAAATAAAGCAAGATATAAACGATGCTTTAGACGTTATGTGAATAAAAAGGAAAAACCTAAAAGAGTAAAAACAAAAATAAAATCAACGTTTCGTCCCTATTTCAAGGGACATCATCAGGATTTCTAGGCGAGGATGTACAGGAAGACGGTCATATCACATGCGAAAGAGGAGAAGTTCAGTTCTCTTTCTGTTCTGGAGAGAAAAAATTTCATGATGAAAAGAGAATTTATATCTAGTGTGTGTGGAGGGGGGTCGGGTTATATACATATATGCATTTTTTTTTTTTTTTTTTTATCAACCAGGATCTAAATTAATGTTTTGTTCATTTATTATTATATTACCTATGATTGGGGCTACATTATAAAATCCTTTTCTTTGCTTGATGGTGTTAATGTTTGAAATTAAAGCAGATTCAATAAGTCTCCGTTTTGCTCTATCTGGGATGGATTTTAAGATTTTTGCACGTCCAAAGCCGAAAGAGTGGCCATGTTCGACACAGTGGGAAAAGAGTGCATTTAAGGGGTTGGCATGTCTTATGTCCTTTTATGTTCGCTTAGTCCGATTTCCAAATTTCCCTGTGTCTCACCCATGTATGATTTTTTGCAGTCATTACATAAAGAAAGAGAACTGAACTTCTCCTCTTTTGCATGTGATATATGACCGTCTTCCTGTACATCCTCGCCTAGAAATCCTGATGATGTCCCCTGAAATAGGGACGAAACGTTGATTTTATTTTTGTTTTTACTCTTTTAGGTTTTTCCTTTTTATTCATATATATATATATACACACACACACACATATATGATCATGATATATATATATATATATATATATATATATAATCGAGATAAGACACTGATTAAAAATTTTAGGTTTTTCCTTTTTATTCATATATATATATATATATATATATATATATATATATATATATATATATATATACACACACACATATATAAGACACTGATTAAAAATCAGACGAAAGATCCTGATAGATGGATTACATCTACCAAAACACACTCAACGCACCAACGAATACGGCTGTCCCGTATACCTTTCGGAAAATCAATAAGGAGCAACCACGCTTTTTTGTTATATGGGACTACTGCCTTCTCCCCAGAACCAATATTCTGTCTACCTGGATTTATAACCCCAGAGGACATTGTACTCCTTCCAATAATGGACTACCCAGGTTGTATCAAATTCTCTTTTCCTATAATTATTTCCATATAATTATCATTCACCACTTAAAAAACTATTTTCAATATTTGTGCTGAAAAGCAAAATAATGTCTATTCACAGCTGAACATTTTGCTAACCGCATTTAATTTCCTCTGATGATATGAGCCTTTATTGAAAATCCATGGATTAAGGAAATCAACATAACCATAACCCCTTCTATAGATTCCTTTTGTCAAACAATGAATTCTTAATTCGAATGCATGTGTCTATCTGTTGTTTTTTCAGAATTTAAAATTTAACCACCAAACTTATGTATATATATATATATATATATATATATACACACACACTCACACACATAATCATATCATTGTAGAAAATCTACACGCAAAGAGAATATTTAATTGTGATAACTATTAGATGAAAGTCAATGATACCTTGTCTTTATTGTTTCCATTGAGATTTTCTTTTGTAAGGAATTTCAGTCTGTCTTCAGTTTGACTGAAAGAGAAAAAAGAAATTTTAAAGTTAGAAAAGAATTCAAACGATTGTAAATAAATTTCTTTTTGATTTCCTTCATAAATGCATAATCGATATCACCGTTTCATAAGACGGACTCAAGCTGAGAATCTGTTTTAACTTTTTACCGAATTTGGCTCCAAAGCCATTCTATGTGGACATCTTATATCGTAATCTAACATCGCACAAGAGTTCTGTATAAAGAACATGGTCTAGAAGACGAGAGTTTGAACAATAGAAGAAAAGAATGAAATACGTACATCATGGCTGACTCAGCAGAAAAGAAAAAAAATGAAAGAATGGAATTTGTCGATATAATGAATTCTATCAATCTGAGCCAGGAAGTACTTTGGTATTACGCATTGTTATTCTGTGTAAAATCTGAAGAACAAGCTGAAGGGCAGAATTGAATAATTCTGTCATTTGGAAAGGTAGGGGAAGAGAAATATAAAAACATAAATAGAAAAATGAATTAAGGAAAAGGAAAGGGAAATAATGAATACAAAGAAATGAAAAGAGACACAGAAATGAAAGAAAAAAGAAATGAAAGAAAAAAATGAAAGAAAAAGAAATGAAAGAAAAAAGAAATGAAAGTAAAAAGAAATGAAAACAAAAGAAATGAAAATAAAAAAATGAAAAAAGAAATGTAGGAAAAAACAAACAAAGGGAAAAAGAAACACCAAAAAACATATGGCGAAAAAACAGAAACGAGGAAAAAAGCAGAAACAAAGAAAAAAGCAGAAACGAAGAAAAAACAGAAATGAAGAAAAAACAGAAATGAAGAAAAAAACAGAAATGAAGAAAAAAACAGACATCGAGACAAAAACAGAAATGAAGAAAAAACAGAAATCAAGACAAAAACAGAAACATGAGCAACCTTTTGTGCTCCAGAATTTATTTTTCTACATAGTCACCAGCATTCTCAATACATTTTTACCAGGAATTCAATGATGCATTGCTGCTTTTTACACATGCCCATGACAGATTTAGAAATGAAACTTCTAGGTCATGAATGCATAAGTTCAGTAATCATAACAATGCAATTTGAAATCCCTTCTGATCAATTCAGGCAGAATAAAAAAAAATAGGAAGCATTACATTTGGAACATCTCTCATATCTTTAAGGTTGGGGATAACAAACAAAAGTATTTATAGCCGATGGTAATTGTATCTGTGTATATATTCCTTTCTTTCAAGTATGTTTTCTTTTTTTATTTTATTTATTTTTTTTACACAGTGGTCACCACTTATCAAGGCCCGGAAGCCACTCAGGGATAAGGGTTATTGCAAGTACATTACGTTAGTGTGGAGATTTGATGAAGTGTTTACTTAAGGGGGTGGTTCATTAGGAATTTGTTAACATTGGACTTTCATGTTTCATTGAATATTGTAGACAATTCTTGTTTACACATTTTAGTTTTGATCCTTTCTAATTTGCTTACTAGTTTACCTTACTTCTGGCAAAAACTGGCTGATGTAGTTGCCAGAGTCACTTTTGACCCACATACTTTCAGATACATTCAGATCCATCATCAAAGGATAGTTAACAGAAAAGACTTTAGGATATTTATTTCTTTTAGGAAATCACATTATTAAGGATATTAATAGGTTCTATGTTAGTTACAAAAGCATTTAAGAATATCATCACTACTGAAATTTATTTTTATTAATATTTGGTTTCTTTTTTTTTTTTTTTTTTAATTCAATTTTCACCCCAAACAAGGCACAGAGCCACTTTGAAGCAGGGGGCTACTATTAGAGACTTAATTAGCGGGGTCATTATGAAGGGAGATGAGTAGAAAGATGTTTGTTAACATTACACTTGAACTTCTGCATATCAGTGCAGTTGGGAAAGCAGAATCCCGGAAGGGAGTTCCAAAGACCCGCAGTTCTGGGGAAGAAACTATTGGAGTAAAAGGCTTTCTTGCACCTAGGGATCTCTACTGTAAAGGGATGAGACTTAGTAGCTTGTCGGGTTTGTCGGAGGTAGTTACGTCGGGGAGGTACAAGTGTTTGCAGTTCGTCAGAGCATTCACCATTAAAGTATTTGTAGAACAGGCAGAGGGATGCAACATCTCGTCGATGGGACAGAGGCTGAAGCTTAGCTTTAATTAGTAACTAATGGGACCTGTGGAAATTCTATGGCAGCATTTTTCATATGTAATATATTGCTGCTGGGAATTCTGTAAACATTCAACATGAATGGACATTCCCACAATATTATTGTAGCCCTTTTGTTAAAACTGTAAAAGTATTTATCGAAGTAACCTGGCTAATTTAGTGTCAGAATATAATATATATAATTTATTATGGTTTATCTCCAATATCCTTGTGAGTCAGTGACATATTTCCATTGTATGGACGCCTGGCACGAACCAAACCCCACAATATCATTATACCATCTTTAGACCGAACAGCTTCTGGGCTTGACCATTACTCCTGATCTTAAATGGAACACGTACATCAAATCTGTTGTCAAGGCCGCTGGAAAAATGGTGGGATCTTTCTATCGATCCGGTAGATATCTCACTGCTGATGCAATTCTCTATCTATATAAGAGCCAGGTACGTCCAAGGATGGAATACTGTTGCCACATCTGGGCAGGAGCTGCTAGAAATGACTTGTCCTGCCTTGATAGAGTTCAAAATAGACTTCGTAGCCTCGTAGGAGGTGTCCTTTTCTCTTCCTTGCAACTTCTATCTCGCAGAAGAGATGTTGCGAGTTTGTCTCTGATGTATCATTATTTTCATGGAAAGTGTTCGACTGAGCTTCAATCTATGGTCCCCCCTCGCCAAACTTTCACAAGAAACACTCGTCTAGCTGTAAACACTATCAATAATTCCCCTCTTTATCTGTGCCTAAACCTAAACGTAGATTCCATGAACAAAGCTTCTCTCTTAGAACTGCACGCCTGTGGAATTGTCTTCCGTTTTCCTGCTTTCCGGCTGACTACAATATGGTTGTCTTCAAGTCTAACGTAAATAAGTTCTTGATGAGCCGTTCCATATAAGTTATCAAATTTACCAAATTTTCATTACTAATGATTACTATATGGTCCAATTTCTACTGTACACTCTGTAACCCTTATCCTTGAGTGGCCTCTTGGCCTGGATAATGTGGTGATGCCTATATATAAAAAAAAAAAAAAAAAAAAAAAAAAGAACAGATACTACTCTTGGATCCTAGCCAGAACAACAAGAAGGTATATTTTAGTTTCAAATATGGCCCAAAAGGAACATCATTTTTTTTTTCAATTTTATTTATTTATCTTATTTTTTTTTTACATTGCGTCTTCGGTGATAGGGAGATCCTATTTATTAAACAGGAGGCTAGAAGGTGATAATATACTACAAAGATTAAATTAGTCTCTCTATATACTAATTTCATGTTCATGGTATGCTGTCAACATCTATCCTTTTTAATAAATAGGATCTCTCAATCGAATAATTTATAACCTGGAAACCGTGACACATGTACATACGTTATAGATACTATAGTATTAATATATAGATGCTTCTGGTCTATGCAGTTTTTATTTATTATTAGCATGCGCAAGAATAGATGTGTTGTCTACTAAAAATTTAAAATTGGAAGCATGAGTGTTGAACAGTAAAGTGTTTGGCAATGATGCTGTCGTCAGAAAGATGCATGGTTAACCTCCTCTATAAGGTCGTGGCAGTTAAGCCTATGTATATGTTTATCCTTCACTGAAGAAAAAAAAATTCTTTAAATGTCCTTGTATCTGAACAGATCTGAAAACACTTGGGTTAAAGGTGATCATGAAAGTTGTGAAAATAACCTCAAGATGAGAAGGATGGAATACTGTTGCCATTATCGGGGCAGGAGCTGCTAAAAACAGCCTATCCTGCCTTGACAGAGTACAAAATAGACTTCGTGGCTTAGTGGGGGATGCCCTTTTCTCTACCCTGCAACCTCTCTCCCACAGAAGAGACGTTGCGAGCCTATCCTTGTTTTATCGTTATTTCCATGGCAGGTGCTCGTCTGAACTCCAATCTCTGGTCCCCCCTCGTCAATCTTTCACGAAAAACACCTGTCTAGCTGAATCCACTGTGAAAAATTTCCCCCACTCTTTATCTGTGCCTAAATCAAAACGTGGATTCCATGAACAAAGCTTCTTTCTTAGAACTGCACCCTGTGGAACTCTGTTCCGTCTGCCTGCTTCCCACCTGACTACAACTTGGATGTCTTCAAGTCCAACGTTATCAAATTCCTAATGTAAACACTTCATCAAATCTCCACACTAACGTAATGTACTTGCAATAACCCTTATCCCTGAGTGGCTTCCGGGCCTTGATAAATGGTGACCAGTGTGTAAAAAAAAAAAAAAAAAAAAAAAAAAAAAAAAAAAAAAGAGAGTCGTCCGAAGAAGAATCCAAACAATAAAGAAAATCAAATCCTGATGACCCAATGTATCTAAAACGAGTTTAACAATGTCCGAAAGCTGTTTTGGAGTTGGAGATGAGATTAACTTTGGATGAAGGGAAAAATTAATCAACCACATTTTTATAAATATTGCTATAATTTTCAAGCTAAAGCTCCTTTCATGTCACCTTCATATCTAAAAGGATTTCGTTCCATAAATATGGACGGAAGAGGGAAGGGGGATGGACTGCCTACATTGTACGCTACATTCTAAAAAGCAAAACAGGAAATGCATATTTTGTACAGCACTGTTAATAGTAAAAGAGAGAGAAAAGCCAAATTGGGGGGGGGGGGGTAAAGAAGGGATGCAATAACTGAGAGGAAGCACGAGGGAGTTAAAACATTAATAAGGAACCTCTCCCTCCTCTCATTCATTGTCTGCAGGTTAAACTGATTGCCACTTACAGGGAAAAGCCAGACTTGCACCGTAATGAAGCAAAAAAAGCAAAAAAAATGGTTTCTTCTAGAAGTGGACGACTGCACATTGGGGTTGCGTCAGAGTTTGGACGGCTAAACGGCAGGGTAAGGGATGCACAATTTTTTGTTTCTTGTTGAGTGGTGTGTCATACTGAGCAATCTCCAGCAATACGATGATTGCCACAAATTCACAGATTTTTCCATCAAGATTTCACAATAAAGCCAGAAAAATGATAACGAGATGGATTTAAAAAGCTTTCAACTAATCGTTTGCTCTGCATGCAATATATACATATATATATATATATATTTCGTTGTATCACAACTCATCAGTGCTGATAGACTAGCACCACTCCCAAGCCGAAGATTGAACCTAGAACCATCGTGTTGACAGTTAGCAGTTCTACCGATCGACCCACGGGAGCGGTGCCCATAAATTATCTCGCCAAATGTCTATTTAAACAAACATTTGTCCACCACTTTTACAGTGCTCTAACCGCTTGTTTATAGAGAGAGAACTTCATCAGAATACTTGAAAAAATTCAAGTATTCTTAAAATTAAAAAATAAGAGCATAACAGAGAGTCTGGTAAAGGAGACCAATATAGGTCCCCTTCGTTTGATTTGGAAACTGATAATACGAATGTTTTTCTGATCTTATGTACTAATATATATCTAATGAATAAATGACAAAAGTTCATGATGTTGACCATCTTATAATTTATTCCTTTAATCCAGTTGACATTTACAATTCTTGACAGTATTTTTCGTAGTGCAAAATCAATCACTTAAATATTATATCAAGTAGTGAATGTATTTTGCCATTAACTCAACAGAAGAAATAGCAACAATCAATCCATCAAAAGGAAATAAAGTGGTGTTTTGACATGATTAAAATTCGAAAATTGGAAGAGAAGCTGTAAATACCTTATGTTTCCATTACACCATTTTGAATTTTAGAAATAAAGTCACCAAACCCATCTATTCATACTTACAAGTTCTATTAATTTAAAAATATTCTGCCAAAATGTTCTATTTAATAATGAGTAAATTTATGAACTCTAATTAATGTTTGCATACTTAATATATATATATATATATATATATATATATATATATGAAATAAAATGGAGGTGGAAGGACCTGGATACTCAACGTTTCGCCCGATTTATGCAGGCTTCTTCAAGAGGGATGGTCATTGACGAGAGAGTCGGAGGATTGGGGCTATATATAATGATGGGGGAGAGCAACGTGTTTTCCTTATGTAAATTAGATATCATATATACATATATATACATTTTATGAGAGAAAAAAATAAAAAAATAAATTAGAGTAAATTAGTGTAGTGGACTCTCTCATCAATGGCCATCCCTCTTGAAGAAGCCCGCATAAATCGGGCGAAACTTTGAGTATCCAGGTCCTTCCACCTCCATTTTATTTCATATCGTCTGATTTAATCCAGCTGAACAATCATATATATATATATATATATACTTCAGAATAGTTTTTATTTAACAATCAGTTGTTATGGAAACGTGAGATTGTAAGGTTTACAAAACATTACTGGCAGTAATATTCTATAAGTTATCCCATCTAAACAAGAATTGCTCGATATGCAAGATAGAGCAAATAAATTAAATTGTAATTTAATGAATTTCAAAAAACTCTCATTGAAATGAAATGAAGTGGTTGAGTTTCATATCAAAGAATTTTTATTATTCTAAGCAAGACAAAGAATGCTTTAGAAAATTAATCTCCTTAACCTATAGAGTTTTGATGTCTACCATCTCATCACAGAAGAGAAAATATTAGCAAATAGTTATAAAGGTATGCACCCTATTTGCTAAAGTCAGTGAGACATGGAAAGTCAAAGTCAACAACTTCATTTCATTTCAATGAGAGTTTTTTGAAATTCATTGAATTACAATTTAATATATATATATATATATATATATATATATATATAGTTCATGTACCAAAATAAAATTTTATGGGGTCATATAGTAGTTTATGTATCAATTTTCAGTATTTACTTCAAGAGTGCTCAATATGTGAGTAGAGCTGGATAAGTTGTTAAAATATATATGGCAATTAAGCTACGCAGAATTTTACGCTTATCCTCATCCGCACCAATGAATCTAATGCATGAACTCCAAGAAAGATTTGATGAGAAAGAAAGACTAAGAAGCCTTAGCGTCAATTTCTCTTCAAGAGCAGAGCCATCCATGAAAATCTCTGGGAAAAAAAGGGACATGTCTACGATTGAAAGACATGAGCCAAGTCATATGTTCTACAGAAATAAATTGAGAGGAATCTTTTTCACTGACATTTCGCACCAATTCTTAACGTCAATGTATTTTTTTCAGTTCATACTAGTACGTCAAGCTTCAATGCAGCATATGTGCATAGCTCGTCTTCCTCAAAATAAACTCATCCTCTTTAAATGGCTTACTTTTATGCGGCCTAAAATAATATTATTTGAAGAATTCACGTTAGTTTGCGTGATTGTTGTGGATAAAATCAACAGCACATCACCATTTCTTGTTTTCTATCATTCAGCAGCTGAACCCTACAAGATGCGCAGCAACGTGATCGTTTCTTGAGGCAACTAATTTTTGCAGGTACTATCATTTTCGACTCAAAACCGTAATTGCAGAACATAAAGTTCTAGTGATATGGGATTTCTTTATCAAAACACCTTTTCTGAATTATAAAAAAGCGCTAAAAACAGAGCTCGCACAGTGTTGGATGCATCAAATACATTACTTGGTGCAAGTCCAGAATTCAACCTAATTCCAAAAAAGCAAAACCGCAGAAAAATCTTTATGATGTAGGAGGTGCCTTCAATAAGTTTCCAGACTTTTTTTGTACAGGCATTTAAAATTGTCGTAGACTCCTGAAAATTCAGTATGTTATTGCTATACATACTGAGATGACTGACCAATTTTTATGATTTCAGGTTCAAATGAACAGCTACAGCAGAAATTGGAATACCCCCTACTAAAGCCCGATTGTCACAGTTGGTGAATTTCAAAAATGCAATCTGGACATGAGTAAACTTTAGAAAAACGATATTCAATAAAATTCTGTTTTAAATTTGGAAAAAAAATACTGAAACGTATAGAATGCTTCAGATTGCTTTTGGACCATCTTGCATGAATCGGGCATCAGTTTTTGAGTGGCATAAGAAATTCAAAGAAAGGCAGGGAGTCTGTGAGGGATGATGAGAGGTGTTAGAACACAAGAGTTGATTGGTCAAATAAAGAATTACATAGATAAAGACCATCGTGTATCTATAGAGACAATAAGTGCACAGTTTGATGTCAGTGTGGGGACTGTACGCACAATTATTTGCGAGGAACCGAAGATGCAGAAAATTTGTGTAAAGTTTATTCCAAGGTTGCTTAGAGAAGATCAGAAAGAAAGACAAATGAGCATCAAGGCAATTTCTCACCCTTCCGATCACCTAGACCTGGCTCCCTGTGACACTAGGTTATTCCCTAAGTTAAAGGAAAACCTTAGAGGATGTCGTTATGAGTCAATTGAGAAGACGAAAGAGGCCGTGACACGGGTCACTGACACGCTCACACAAGAGGACTTCCATGGGGCCTTTCAGAAGTTGTTGCATTGAAGCTAGAGGAGATTACTTTGAAGGGGACTAGAGTATCAAGAAAAGTGGCCATACGAAAAAGTCTAAAAATTTATTTAAGGCACCACATATGTACCCGTCACAGGTCGAAAATGTCATATTCCCAAAGTCATATAAATTGATCAAATTGTCTTTTTTAACTAAGAAATTCAAATTTTACACTGAACAGTCTATCTTGATCCACCATATTTAATAAAAAGTGACAACTCAATTCGAACTACCGAGATTTTAAAACCAGTCTTGTAATAGTAAGTATATACTATTAATCGATAAAAATCATAAAAAAATTATTTTCTATATATATATAAAAAAAAACTACTTGATCAATTTATGTGCTTTTAAGAATATGACATAGGTTGAATTTTAGATAAGAACCAATTATTTAAAGCTTCTCCCCACGGATTTGATTCTATTTGCATATTTATGCTTTCATTAAGAGTTACACATTGTTTACAAATAAAATAGAAGTTTTATTCACAGTCTTTATTTGAGCGTATATAATAAAAATATGTTTATGTATTGTTTTTTCAAACATCAGGTGTTGGTAATTTTTTTTTTTCCACATCAAACATAAAAAATAGAACTTTTATGAAAAATATTTATGAACGGTTTGTTTTTTTTTTCCAGTGATATGTTTATGAACATTTTTGTTTCAATTAAACAAAAAATAATTCATAAATATTTTTTTAAAAAATTTAAAAAACATTCATAAACAAAATCTCGTTTAAAAAAAAACAAAAAAACACCAGTTCATAAATATTTTTATAACAGTTATATTTTTATGCTTTATGTAAATAAAAAAAATATCAACACCTGATGTTTGATTAAAAAACAGTTCTGAAACATTTTTATTATAAAAGGTTACAATTTTACTATAAAAGTTCAAATAAAAACTGAATAAAATTTCCATTTTTATATTTGCTTTGAAAAAAACAAAAAGGGTACATTATATGCAGTGTCGGTAATCCATACCTTAAAATTTGCTTGATGTTACTTTCACCGAATGGCTTTGTTAACAAAGAAGTGGGACTCTTAACAAAAGCCGTATTTAGCAATTAAATTATTAATTGATATTTCAAACTAAAGCACGACAGACCAAGAAATGGAGCCGCAGAGATGCATGGATACATCTAATCATGACATGCCCCTATTCACTTGTCTACCCACGACGTACGGCATAATCACGTTGACACACTGGTTTCCGCTGGATCACCGAAGTTAAGCAACATTAAACCTGGCCAGTACTAAACGGGTGATCATTTGGGATTTCCAGGTGCTATATGTGCTCTCCGCTTATCTCGGCATTGTTTCTAGTCATCCTGGACTTTTCCTTGCCATTGGACTCAAACAGTGCCGATTCAGGAGAGGTGTGGCTGGGGATTGTGCAACCCTTGCCTCACAATTACACACACAGCTGCCCCTACAAGGGGTATCCTTTGTCTTTCGAGACTGAACAGAGGTATCAACCCAGGAGGGCAGAGTTAGACACAAAGTTGGTTTTTAATATGAAAAAAAAATTCATCTCCCCAAAATAAAGAGGTAATGAAAATTCTCTCAGTCTAGAAAGACGTCTGTTTCAATGACTGGGGACGGAAAAGACGAAGTGTAGTATCAGAACAGATAGTACTCTCTGCTCCCAGTCACAAATGCTACGGATGCAATTTTGTATGTGTCGTTTTCTTTTATGCACAAAACATTTTTGGTAAAAGATTGGAATTTGATTTGGGATTCAATAGATTGCCCACATATTTATGGATAATTGACCACTGAGTATCACACACATACGTAATGGGCTCATAGACAATAATAGGAGAGCAAATGTCCACGTGTTAGGGTTTGCCTGTAATTTCAGCCAGAACCTCCGGCAACTAGGCTTGGTAGAGAACGGTGATCAAGATGCATACGAAAAGGAGGGAGGAAGGGTGGGAAGCAGAGAGAGAAAGAAATAGGGAAAAAGTGGGGGAGTAGAGAGAGAGGGTGAGAGAGAGAACAATGAACGTATAGTATTGAAGGTCTGAAGAACAAAATACGAAAAACAAGAATAAAGGGGGAATGTAAGATTATTAAGATGTATGTTTCATACTTATGTGTGACAGACAGATGGACAAACAATATGTTAGTTCAAACTTGTGTGTGACAAACAGACAGACAAAATGTTCGTTGAAACTTATGTGATGAACAGACAAAATATTAGTTCACATTTATGTGATAGACAAACAGAAAGTCTTCCAGAAACACTTCAGCACATCTGAAAATAAAACATGTTTAACAATGAAGAGTATGACAGACGGACAGACAAAATGCTATTTCAAGCTTAAGTGTGACGTACGGATAGCCAGAGTCACATTTAATAAACTCTTTTCACAAAATTATAATAATTTTTATTCAATGCATGTTTACCAATGAAAATGCTATTTTAAACTTGTGTGTGACAGACTGACTGACAGACTGACTTTATATGTATCTACAAATCAAAGATATATCCTCGATACTCATTCTGGCACAGTCTAGACCATTTTTTTAGTTGGTGACTTTACTTCTCTCAGTCTGGGTTATGATTGTGCTCAGTTCTCAGAGGTTCAACGTCCTAATATTTACTTTTTTTGCATTTTGAGAAGGTGTTAGTTTATTTGAACTTGCTCCGGATAAGGCATGATGCCACTTAATGTAAAGAGTTAAAAAAAAAAATAGCCTTAAGAACAAACACTAGCCAATGAGAAATGTTAGATAAATTAAAACCCAGAAAACAGCAATTCTTCTCCCTTTGTCAGAAACTCATGGAATGTGAGAACTAAAGGACAAAATAAGGGAAATGAGAGTTATGAGACTGCCAAAAGTAAACTCAAGGTATGCTTTCTACGCTTTTTATTGCTAATCACTTGGGGTTCTTCTACTGGGGAATTCTGACTGAACTGCTCAGACGTTTTTTTATGGGTCGGAGTGTATACACCTCTTATATACTACCATTTTTATTCCAATCTTCTGATCTTGGGGTGGAGAATACATACCATGTAAAATCTAATGATTAAAAAAAAACACTAAAAGAAAACAGCAAAATGAATTTTTACAAAAAGTGACAAAATGAATAATAAATACAAAATAAAAATCCCAGAAAAGTATGGAAGACCGAAGGAATCAAAAAAAAAAAAAGAAACGGTGAAAATACGTTAGATACAAATGTGCTACAATAATGCAAAGTAATATATATTTGCAATATAGTGAGAATGGAAGAAAAAAACAAAAAAACAAAAAAAAAAAACAAAAAGAAGCAAATTGCCAAGAGACATACAAGTATGAAAGGCCATCAAAAAAAACAAAAAAACAAAAAAAGACTCGAGACATCCACTTACCCAGTGCAGAGTTCTAGTGAAAGGCTGATGTTTTCATCTTCTGCATAGATAAGACGTTGTAGAGCTTCGTCCCCACGGTCCTCCGCAGAAGTGGTGGTTGGTAACTGGTTCTGAATGTTACCATTTCGGACTGGAACCAACAATAAAAGACACATTAATGAAAAGAAGAAGAAAAAAGGAAAAATGGATTAAGATAGAAAGGAATCTATTGGGATTCAAGCGGTGCTGGATTAGACAAACATGAAGCATGTCACACATTTCAGCACAAGACATTTCCGAAAGACAACTCTTGAAAATCCTGTTGAAAATCTTATAAATTCAGACACTTAGTTCTGTAAGGAATTCCAAAGTAAAAAATATGGCTAAAATGGACTATTTTTACTTGAATGTTTTTAATGTTTTTTTTTCTTATGGATAAATCGTTATGAAACTTGACAGGATGACTGGAAAGACATTGTTCTTTAAGAAGATGTGATTTGTGCTAAAATAACATGGTTAAAAAATCTTCTAGGTTTAAAGGAATTACAAAAAAGATTTTTTATCATTTAAATATTTATGTCTTTACTTTTGGACAAATTGGTGGGGGAAGAGGAATGCTTGGACTCTTGAAATCCACTTGAAATTCAGTCCTAAGGACACCCTCCCCCGCCAAAAAAAGTTCTGAAAAAGGTTTTGTGCTTTATTTAAATAACTAGCATGGATATCCGGCATTGCCTGGGCATGGAGAGGTGTAGTAAGGAACCGGGGGGGAGGGGTATAAAGTGGTAGTAGCAGGTTTCCCAGGTGTTGCCTAGGTCAAGTAAGGAACCCCAGGGTGGGGGATTAAAAGAAAATAAATTGGTAGTAGCGGGGGTAGGGAGGTAGGTGAAACAACAGTAGGCAGTTTACGTGGAGATAGGAAAAAAAAAAATGGGAGTAGGCAGCATGTTCGAACCCATAACACGAAGGAGCAAATGAAAGTGAAAAAATAGACAAACCGGAAATGGAGAGCATTGGAATTAAGCCTAGTCAATCAGAAAGAAAACGATGACTTGCGAAAATATCAACAAAAAAGCGACCCTCCTGTATAAGCAGCATACCTTTAAAAGGTCTCTAGTTACGAGTAACTGGCTGACTGAAACGTGCTTATGGTTGTAGTGACATATAAATACTGATGTAAAACAAATAAAAAAGTATGTCTTGCCCTACTTCGGTATTGAGCACTCTTGTCTGAACCTCGTCAAAAATTCATTGGCTGCTTCACCTCTGGAAAATATTAGGCTCGGATAATATATATATACTAGCAGTTCAGCCTGGCTTTGCTCGGGCCATATGTACTGGTCATAACTTTATGTGCATATGTATATATATATTAAAAAGTTTAACTATTGTTCAGGTAACCTACACCTAAAATTTAAAGTGTTTAGACCCAAAATTGGCGGAGGAGTTTGGTAGAGTTTGCAGAGGTCAACTCTTTCAACTTTAACCTCTTGGCAGCCAAATTTTCGCCCAAAATCTGATTAAAAAGCTTGCCGCATGTCTGAATACACTCAATGTAAAATTTAAAATGTTTACACCCAAAATTGGCTGAATAGTTTGCTAGAGACTGCAAAGGTAAAATCTTTTGAACTTTGACCCATTGGCAGGCAAAATTTCAGCCAAAAACCGAGTAAAAAGCTTGCCTTATGTCTGAATACACTTTATGTAAAATTTCAAATGTTTAGACCAAAAATTGGCCGAGAGGTCAATTTTTTAACTTTGACCCCAATTTTGACCCCTTAACATTTATTGTTTTGGGCTCACATCAAATTAAAAAGTTTGATCTATGTCCAAGTAACATGCATCTAAAATTTCGAGTGTTTAGACCCAAAACTGGCAGAGGAGTTTGGTAGAGTTTTCAAAGGTCAAATCATTGACCCCTTGACAGCCAAATTTCTGGCCGAAAACTGATTAAAAAGATTTTTCCAAATCTCAATACCCTTTATGTCAAATCTTGAGTCTGTAGACTGAAAATTGACAGAGTAGTTTGATAGGGAAATGTACACACACACATACAGATACAATGTCACTTTTATATATATATATATATATATATATATATATATATATATACTAGCATTTCAACCTGGCGTTGCCCGGGTGTTTGGATGTGTATGTTAAGCAAAAAAAAAAAAAAAGTGGTAGTAGGAAGGCAGGCTCGAACCCGTACCGCAAAGGAGGAAATGAACGGGATAATACCTAACGTTTATGCTGTTACGACCACCGCAAACCGGAAGCGACATTTTTTTAAAATTAAGGCTAGATAATCTAAAGGAGAGGATAACTTTAAAAAATATCAGCGAAAAAAGTGACCCCCCCACTGTAGAAAAGTGCCTAGTTGAAGGGGAAGATATTAACGTTTTTAGCCAATTTTTCGATATTTGTCGTATGAAAGGTCGAACTTTAAAACGATACTGATCTTGGTAAAATCCGTAGCCTCTATTGAAAGTTTAAGGCAGACATGCAAACAGACATACATACATACATATATTTATATATTGGTAACTAAAAATTTTCGACCCAAACTGATCAAAAAGCTTTCCCTATCTCTGAATACTCTTTATGTAGAATTTCAAATATTTAGACCAGAAATTGTCTGAGTAATTTGGAAGAAACCGCAGAGGTCAATTTTTTTTTTAACTTTGACCCTTATTATGACTCCTTAAAATTTATTGTTTTGAGCTCAAATCAAGTTATTAACTTAGATCCATGCCCAAGGAACCTATATCTAAAATTTCAAGTGCGTAGACCCAGAATTGTCGGAGGAGTTTGGTAGAGTTCTCAAAGGTCAAATCGTTGAACTTCGACCCCTTAATCGCCAAATTTCTGGCCAAAAACCGATCACATCGATTTTCCCAAATCTCAGTACCCTGTATATCAAATTTCGAGTCTGTAGACTAAAAATTGACAGAGTTATTGCGTAGGGAAATGTACACAGACACACACAGACACTTCACTTTTATGTATATATATATATATATATATATATATATATATATACACGCACTCAGGCATGACAGAAAAGAATAGACACCCATAAATACAGTTTATTTCAATAAATATATAATTTATACAACAAAATCAAAAATAAATGATCACAAATTTAATAATTAATACTTGGTTGACATTCCCTTTGCTGTTTTAATGCCAGAATCCTTCAAGGCATGGCATCAATCAGTTGACAAATATCATATGAAGGAATTTTTGGGTTTGTATTACTGTACACAGATTCGAAAAAGTTGTCAAAAAACAAATATATAACAAATAAATGTTATCAAAGGCAAGATAAGTTACTTTTCAACCAAACTGGATATAATTTTCGTGTTTTTATTCAATGTAACATGTTTATTCAGCTCGAAAAACATGCAGTGTTTACCAATGTATTGGAAAATTCAAAATGGCGGCTGACTCTCTCTTTAACACGGTAAGTTTGGGAAAAGGTGTTATAAATAATAAACTAGACAAAATACTGTTAGAAATTTGCTCAATATATATTACCGTGACATAGGTTGACATATATTCGGTGTTTTTTTAATATTATTTTGTTTAGTTTATTATTTATAACACCTTTTCTCGAACTTACCGTGTTTAAGAGAGAGTCAGCCGCCATTTTGAATTTTCCAATACATCGGTAAACACTGCATGTTTTTCGAGCTGAATAAACATGTTAAATTGAATAAAAACACAAAAAATATATCCAGTTAGGTAGAAAAGTAACTTATCTTGCCTTTGATAACATTTATTTGTTATATATTTGCTTTTTGACAACTTTTTCGAATCTATGTGTACAGTAATACAAACCCAAATTTTTTATCATGTTTGACACAATAATGCTAAAAGTTCAGGCTTAAAAGATAGATTCTTATCATTTTTGCAAAGGTTCTGGTCTAATATGACCCAAAGGTTTTCAATTGACTTGGCTATGGAAGTTTAATAATCCTATTTTGGCTCAACTAATGTTGTGTCGCTCTAACAAAGTGACAAGGAGCTCTGTCTTCTACAAATAGGGAGTTAACTTGGTTCATTTTACCGCTTAAGAATATTGGTAAGAGTCCTTCATGTAATATTGAAACATATTTAGCAGAATTGATGTTTCCTTTGCATTCCACCAGGTTTGAGCAACCATCACTTCAAATTGCACCCGATACCATGACCGAGAAATCTCCATGTTTCAGCGTTGGGGATAATCTTTTTAAATAAAACTTTTGCTGAGGGAGCCTCCATATCCATACTCTTCCACTGTCAGCAAATCGTGACTAATCAGAGAAAATTACATTGGTTCACAGGGTCATAGGTGTTTCTCCACCATCTAACAAGCCCAATCTTTTCTGCGTTTGATATTGGCAGGATGAAGAAGAGATTTTTTTTCTAGCAGTTCTACCATAGTAACCAAGCTTGTGAAGATACCTGACAGCTATTCTGGGACTGACGCCAACTCATATTGCAATGCCAGATGCTTTGTATTGAGGATCCTCTTCAACATTTCTTTTCACAAGATCCAAGGTTCTTTCAGAGGTCCTGGAATGACCTGGATGAGGTTTTGTGCACTCTTTGTGTTCGCTTGTGAATTGTACAGTCACTCTATTAATAGTACCTATTTACTATGCCTCCCCACGGGACAGAGTTAGACACCAGGGTCGTTTTTTGACGTGGAGAAAAGGTACAAAAATAAAAATTGTCTCAGTCGTGAAGGATTTCTCCTCCACCGAAAGAGAACAAGAAATAGAAGTGCAGCATCTGAAGAACAGATACTACACTTTGATCTTGTCCCGAGGGCCAAGTAGCAAAGGGGTATTGAAAGATTGTCTGCTATTTTACGTTAACTAAGACCATTTTCGTGTTGACTGACGATTCGTCCTCGCAGAAATTCTGATAGGTCTGATGTTCCTTTGGTTCATGGCATGCTTCAATGTCGTTAGATGCAATTTTAATGATATACTGAGATTGCAATCTAGCGAGTATGGAAGGACAGCAGAACAAAAAAAAAACAAAAAAATTGCCAAGAGACATACAAGAATGAAAGCCCATCAAAACATGAAAACAAAAAAGAAAAAAAAAAAGACTCAAGACCTGCTATTCAGCAGTATTCTTATCCGTAAATATGTAAATATTCTTATCCGTAAATATGTAACTATTCTCATCTGTAAATATGTAAATATTCTCATCTGTAAATATGTAAATATTCTCATCTGTAAATATGTAAATATTCTCATCGGTAAATATGTAAATATTCTTATCTGTAAATATGTAAATATTCTTATCTGTAAATATGTAAATATTCTTAAATGTAAATATGTAAATATTCTTATATGTAAATATGTAAATATTCTTATCTGTAAATATGTAAATATTCTTATATGTAAATATGTAAATATTCTTATATGTAAATATGTAAATATTCTTATATGTAAATATGTAAATATTCTTATCTGTAAATATGTAAATATTCTTATCTGTAAATATGTAAATAATCTTATATGTAAATATTCTTATCTGTAAATATGTAAATATACTTATCTGTAAATATGTAAATATACTTATCTGTAAATATGTAAATATACTTATCTGTAAATATGTAAATATTCTTATATGTAAATATGTAAATATTCTTATCTGTAAATATGTAAATATTCTTATATGTAAATATGTAAATATTCTTATATGTAAATATGTAAATATTTTTATCCGTAAATATGTAAATATTCTTATCTGTAAATATGTAAATATTCTTATCTGTAAATATGTAAATATTCTTATCTGTAAATATGTAAATATTCTTATATGTAAATATGTAAATATTCTTATCTGTAAATATGTAAATATTCTTATCTGTAAATATGTAAATATTCTTATCCGTAAATATGTAAATATTCTTATCTGTAAATATGTAAATAATCTTATATGTAAATATGTAAATATTCTTATCTGTAAATATGTAAATATTCTTATCTGTAAATATGTAAATATTCTTATCTGTAAATATGTAAATATTCTTATCCGTAAATATGTAAATATTCTCATCCATAAATATGTAAATATTCTTATCTGTAAATATGTAAATATTCTCATCCATAAATATGTAAATATTCTTATCCGTAAATATGTAAATATTCTTATCTGTAAATATGTAAATATTCTCATCCATAAATATGTAAATATTCTTATCTGTAAATATGTAAATATTCTTATCCGTAAATATGTAAATATTCTTATCTGTAAATATGTAAATATTCTCATCCATAAATATGTAAATATTCTTATCCGTAAATATGTAAATATTCTTATCTGTAAATATGTAAATATTCTCATCCATAAATATGTAAATATTCTTATCTGTAAATATGTAAATATTCTTATCCGTAAATATGTAAATATTCTTATCTGTAAATATGTAAATATTCTCATCCATAAATATGTAAATATTCTTATATGTAAATATGTAAATATTCTTATCCGTAAATATGTAAATATTCTTATCTGTAAATATGTAAATATTCTCATCCATAAATATGTAAATATTCTTATCCGTAAATATGTAAATATTCTTATCCGTAAATATGTAAATATTCTTATCCGTAAATATGTAAATATTCTTATCTGTAAATATGTAAATAATCTTATATGTAAATATGTAAATATTCTTATCTGTAAATATGTAAATATTCTTATCTGTAAATATGTAAATATTCTCATCCATAAATATGTAAATATTCTTATCCGTAAATATGTAAATATTCTTATCTGTAAATATGTAAATATTCTTATCTGTAAATATGTAAATATTCTTATCTGTAAATATGTAAATATTCTTATCTGTAAATATGTAAATATTCTTATCTGTAAATATGTAAATATTCTCATCCATAAATATGTAAATATTTTTATCCGTAAATATGTAAATATTCTTATCTGTAAATATGTAAATATTCTTATCTGTAAATATGTAAATATTCTCATCCATAAATATGTAAATATTCTTATCCGTAAATATGTAAATATTCTTATCTGTAAATATGTAAATATTCTTATCTGTAAATATGTAAATATTCTCATCCATAAATATGTAAATATTCTTATCTGTAAATATGTAAATATTCTTATCTGTAAATATGTAAATATTCTCATCCATAAATATGTAAATATTCTTATCCGTAAATATGTAAATATTCTTATCTGTAAATATGTAAATATTCTTATCTGTAAATATGTAAATATTCTCATCCATAAATATGTAAATATTCTTATCCGTAAATATGTAAATATTCTTATCCGTAAATATGTAAATATTCTTATCTGTAAATATGTAAATATTCTTATCTGTAAATATGTAAATATTCTTATCTGTAAATATGTAAATATTCTCATCCATAAATATGTAAATATTCTTATCCGTAAATATGTAAATATTCTTATCTGTAAATATGTAAATATTCTTATCCGTAAATATGTAAATATTCTCATCCATAAATATGTAAATATTCTTATCTGTAAATATGTAAATATTCTTATCTGTAAATATGTAAATATTCTTATCTGTAAATATGTAAATATTCTCATCCATAAATATGTAAATATTCTTATCCGTAAATATGTAAATATTCTTATCTGTAAATATGTAAATATTCTCATCCATAAATATGTAAATATTCTTATCCGTAAATATGTAAATATTCTTATCTGTAAATATGTAAATATTCTTATCTGTAAATATGTAAATATTCTTATCCGTAAATATGTAAATATTCTTATCCGTAAATATGTAAATATTCTTATCTGTAAATATGTAAATATTCTCATCCATAAATATGTAAATATTTTTATCCGTAAATATGTAAATATTCTTATCTGTAAATATGTAAATATTCTTATCTGTAAATATGTAAATATTCTCATCCATAAATATGTAAATATTCTTATCCGTAAATATGTAAATATTCTTATCTGTAAATATGTAAATATTCTTATCTGTAAATATGTAAATATTCTCATCCATAAATATGTAAATATTCTTATCCGTAAATATGTAAATATTCTTATCCGTAAATATGTAAATATTCTTATCTGTAAATATGTAAATATTCTTATCTGTAAATATGTAAATATTCTTATCTGTAAATATGTAAATATTCTCATCCATAAATATGTAAATATTCTTATCCGTAAATATGTAAATATTCTTATCTGTAAATATGTAAATATTCTTATCCGTAAATATGTAAATATTCTCATCCATAAATATGTAAATATTCTTATCTGTAAATATGTAAATATTCTTATCTGTAAATATGTAAATATTCTTATCTGTAAATATGTAAATATTCTCATCCATAAATATGTAAATATTCTTATCCGTAAATATGTAAATATTCTTATATGTAAATATGTAAATATTCTCATCCATAAATATGTAAATATTCTTATCCGTAAATATGTAAATATTCTTATCTGTAAATATGTAAATATTCTCATCCATAAATATGTAAATATTCTTATCCGTAAATATGTAAATATTCTTATCCGTAAATATTTAAATATTCTTATCCGTAAATATGTAAATATTCTTATCTGTAAATATGTAAATATTCTTATCTGTAAATATGTAAATAATCTTATCTGTAAATATGTAAATATTCTTAGGAAAAAATATTTATCTTAGTGTCTATTCTTTTCTGTCATATACATACATACATACATATATATATATATATATATGTGTGTGTGTGTATACAAAAACTGTAAATGTTTGTTATCTTGTATGTTTGTCTCTGTGCACAATGAATGATGTCACTAAACAAAGTTGAAAGAAACATCATAAAAGGCATGACATCATCCAACATATAATAGATGCTGAAACTGATAAAAAGATGACGTCCTCCACCAGAAAAGAACTTCTTACCTCGACTGGTATTATTTGCATAAAAATCCCGTCGTCTCTTCATTTCATCTGGAAGTATAAACAATAATAATTCTTATGAAACATACATACACAATATAATCTTAAATTCAACGTATAGTGTACGTCAGGAAAGAAGCCAGATCAACCAAACCAGGGTAAACGCCATTGCAACAACAAGAAGACGCACATGCATGCTCCCACCTCAGGTGCTGCATGTGAGATGATGCCACAAAAAAATAGTGAAGAAATGATGAATGTGAGAAGTGTGAAGGGTCAACGTTACCTTCATATTTTCGCCAAGTTTCAGAAAAATCTAATGGATGGGGCAAAAGTCACTTTTTGCAATTTTGGGGCATTTGTGACCCCTTTTGAGCTCCTGAGAATGCCGAATGCCAGTGAAAATGGACAAATGGTGCAGTTTCATGCCTTAAGACATGTATATTTGAATTCAGCACCATGGAAAACCACTATATAGATATGCACATCAAGTTTTGGAGTAGTATGGAAAAAGAGCTCCAAAAAGCATGTTTTTTTAGCCCTAAAATTCCCAGAGGGATGCAAACAGAAGCTTGATAACATGGAACTTATTAGGTTAAAGAATCTCCTGTCACAGAGGTTATTTGTCGGTCGGATTTGTCATTATCTGTGTACAGCCTAGCGTATACATCGCTAGACTAATCATGACCAAACTTGGTTAAAATATCGGTTAGAGTCCTTTTTTTTTTTTTTTTTTTTTTTTTTTACAGAGGAATCACCACTTACCAAGGAGTCTTCAATAAGTTTCCAGACATTTTTGTACATGCATTTAAAATTGTTGTAGAAATTTTTTTTTATTATTTAATTTTCACCCCAAACAAGGCACAGTGCCACTTTGAAGTAGGGGGCTACTATCGGGGACATAAGTTGCTGGGGTATTATGAAGGGAGAGGAGTAGCAAGATGTTTGTTCACATTACTCTTGAACTTCTGCATATCAGTACCGTTGGGAAAGCAGAATCCCAGAAGGGAGTTCCAAAGTCCAGCAGTAACTTAACACTGATTTCATTTGGAAATATCTAGGTCAATGTAACAGAAGTGGTGAAAATCACACGTGTTATATTTTTGTATTGCTTTTTCACACCAAACGAGGCAGAGTGCTATTATTCAGGACATAATTTGTAGGGATACTATATAGAGAGTTGAGCAGCAAGACTTTTGGTAATAACTTTGGTCATGTTCACTATAGAGACTCACAACGTGGCCCATATTGTAGCCAATGAAGTCCTGCGTTTTAGATCAGCTTGACCTTACAAAATTCAATCATATTAGAAATTTTGACAGAATTTCAATATGTACAAATCAGATACAGAAATCTGGTGTTCTTTCATAACAGTAATCAACATCCATTGAACCTGATCAGATAAATAGTTTTTGTGTTAACATTTTCATGACATAAATTCAAGAATATGTCATACAATATCAGGAAGTACGGCCCAGATAAGATTTTGAGCAATCCTTACATAGTCAAGTGATGATATGCAGTTTCATGATTGAGTTACGTTCTGCTACTCAGTCACTGGTTGCCTGAAACTTACCAACCTAAACAACGTGCATCTCCTTACCAGCATTACCTTCGTAAATGCAAGACAAAAAATTGCCGATCAAGTAAAGATCATAAAGGCTAACAATGATGAACTCCATCTTCTTACTGGACATGAACCATCAGCTCAAGGACTTACGTTAAGAAGAACCTTTACTCCTGATCTTAGATGGAACACCTACATTAAACCTGTTGCCAAGGCCACTGGAAAAATGGTGGGATCTTTCTATTGATCCAGTAGATATTTCCCTGCTGATACAATTCTCTATTTATATTAGAGTCAGGTACGATGGAGTACTGTTGCCACATCTGGGCAGGAGCTGCTAGAAAGGATTTATCCTGCCTTGATAGAGTTCAAAATATTCTTTGTAGTCTCGTAGGGGATGTCCTTTTCTCTTCCCTGCAACCTCTTTCTCACAGAAGAGATGTTGCGAGTTTGTTTCTGCTTTATCGTTATTTTCATGGCAAGTGCTCGGCTGAGCTCCATTCTATAGTCCCCCCTCGCCAAACTTTCACAAGAAACACCCGTCTAGCAGAAAACACTATCACTAATTTCCCCCACTTTTTATCTGTGCCTAAACCTAAACGTAGATTCCATGAGTAAAGCTTCTTTCTTAGAACTGCACGCCTATGGAATTGTCTTCCGTTTTTCTGCTTTCCAGTTGACTACAATATGGTTGTCTTCAAGTCTAACGTAAACAAGTTTTTGATGAGCCGTTCCATATAAGTTAACGAATTTACCATTACTAACGGTTACTATATTGTCCAATTTCTACTCTACACTCTTTAACCCTTATCCTCGAGTGGCCTCTTGGCCTTGATAAGTGGTGATGCCTATGCAAAAAAAAAAAAAAAAAAAAAAAAAAAAAAAACCCTTCCTCAACTATGTTAAACCTGTAAGAACATCTCAGAAAGAGACCAAACGACAGCTGTTAATCAGAAAACTAGAGAATAAACCCCCTCCTTTTTTTCTTACTGATAGAAGAAGCACCTCCTTTTTTCGTTTAGAAGCAAGAGTCCAGTGGAAAACACTCAGCTACCTAAGAATCAAAATAGAAGAATCAAAAGTAGCTATGGCTATGAAGAGCTACAAAACCTATCAATTTGTGAATAAAGAGGGGAAGACCATACGATGCAACACTGTCTTGGCTGCCCTCTACTGCCCAACTGGTGCAGCTCGAAAGATTTCACAGAGCAAAACAATAATGCAAATGACTGCATGAAAAGCAAGAAACTGTTGTATGACCACATTCATCAAAGACACAAAGTAAAAAAAAAAAGATGAATCTCAGATCTTTACTTTCCTCTGAATTCTTAAGTAGATCTTTGTTTCACAGGCAAGTACAGGGTGAAAGAACGATAAAATTATCGCCATAGAAAAGATGACATGATTCCATTTCCGTTTGATGAAAACCGGTTTTCTTTTCTTTGTTGTAGACTATTTGCTAGTAGGCCAGTTATGTACAAATCCCAAGAGCAATAGGAGCCTTCTATCATGTGACACAATGTTAAACGAGCAAGATCGGAGATGCGCCACTATACAACTCATGCTCTCTACTGATCCAAGTTATGACAACAGGACCATAGCCAGCTCCCTCAAAATGCAAATCCACATGGTTCAATGCTTATGGACACACCTTAACGTAGTTTCTGGCTACAGTTATGGTTTTTGGTGTGATTTCAAGTGAGGGCCACATCATACCACCTCACACCTTCGAAGTCGGCTTGAAAGTCAATCTGGAAAGTGAAAGTGTACCTGGATGTGCTGACGAGTGTGATGATCCCCTGGTGCAATCAGTGGCGCTGGCCCAGATGTCAAAACAGAGCTTGGCTTCAGAAGGAGAGCTACGACTTTGTACCCTTCTCTCAATCCTACAACATGAACCCACTGGACTACATACATCGAGAACATCACCAGCATGACCTCCCACAACACCAAAGCCAACCTGATCACTGCTACCCACCAAGTATTCACCAAACTCCCGTCAGCACTTTGGAAAAAGTATGCTCCCAGTTTCAGACTTGAGGCTGAAGGCGGCTACATTGAATAGATGTCAGTTCTACTACATAATCAAGTTATCTGAATCCATTTTTTCAATAAAAGTTTTAAAATGAAGATGTAGTGTTGTGGTTTTATTTAAGATAACAAATTTATCGTCGCATCAGCATACAGCATCTCTTCTGAACAACCTGTAAAAAAACTCTCTGAACTAACTCTCTGCTTCTAAGGCACAAATGAAAAGCAACCATGATGTACTTTCTACTTTAATATTAAACGTGTCTTTACATTTTCAAAAATTGCTTCCCTATGATCTTCTTAATAAAAGCTGTCGAAACCTTTCTATCTCCAGTTGCATGTTCAAGTCTTGCAATTGCTTGGTCTAGAGTTTCACCGTAGATGTTGATGTGCACCGTGTGTAAAAGGCCCTTCTCAATAACTTTAAGAAATGTTGTTGGAGTCTTTCCCTCCTTCCTTTTGACTCGTTGAAGCGCTTAATCGCCACGATATCTAGCTTTTACTTGCTGACGCCTTTCTCCAAATTCTTCTTTTCACAGTTACTTAATATTCTTTGGTGGAGGAGAAATCCTTCACGACTGAGAGAATTTTTATTGGGGAGGCATAGTAAATAGTTACTTAATATTCTTTGTACGAATGCTGCAAAGTTTAAACGCGTCGACATGAAACAGCCGTAATAGTTTTCACACGCATCCGGGGATATCGAGTATAATTTTTGATACTGTCAAGTATAGGTATTTATTGTACCTATTTACTATGCCTCCCCACGGGACTCAGTTAGACACCAGGGTCGTTTTTTGACGTGGAGAAAAGGTACAAAAATAAAAAATTGTCTCAGTCGTGAAGGATTTCTCCTCCACCGAAAGAGAACAAGAAATAGAAGTGCAGCATCTGAAGAACAGATGGTATTTATTTGCTCCCTCACCGAGCAAATTAGGCACAAGGCCGATTTTTAATGTGAGGAGTGAAGGGAGGGGGAAGGGGAAAAGGGGACCAGCTCCCGAGATGTGGGAAATGGGAGCTGGTTAAAGGTCAAGCATGTGGGATTGCCCCCACATTTGGTCTTTGCTAGTCATAGCTAGTCATAGCTTGCAGTATCTGTCGGAACAGATACTACACTTTGATCTTGCCCCGAAGGCCAAGTCATAGGTATTTATTGTAATTAAACTGTTATCACAGCCAAAGAAAAAGAAATTAAAGCTGTCATTAAACAGTGCCTTCTTTCCAAGGTTGTGGATGTCTTTATGCTGTTTTACTTCTACATTGGTCTTTTCGAAACTAAAGTCAATAGGCATCTTTTTTTTTTTTTTTTTTTTTTTTACACAGTGGTCACCACTTATCAAGGCCCGGAAGCCACTCAGGGATAAGGGTTATTGCAAGTACATTACGTTAGTGTGGAGATTTGATGAAGTGTTTACTTAAGGGGGCGGTTCATTAAGAATTTGTTAACGTTGGACTTGAAGACATCCAAGTTGTAGTCAGGTGGGAAGCAGGCAGACAGAACAGAGTTCTCCTGTTTTTGCAATAATCATCTTTTGTTCTTGTTAGTTCCTTACATCAAGTGGCTTCATACCTTGTCTCAAGCGATTTCAATGAAAAAAAAAAAGTGCTGTTAATTTTAACATGACTTTAAGCATTTTTGTACATTGCTTGAACAACCTTCACTGACCACCCACTTGTTTGTGTCCGATAAAATTTGTATCTGCAAAGACATTTTTTTTTTAAAAATGGTGTTGCACAATCCAGACAAGCCAATGTGAACCAATATGAAGGTTGTTGAACAAGGATACTTGTACCTCCATGCGTAAAAGTTGCAACTAATGGTCTGATAACAAAAAAAGAACAAGAAATTTGCAGAAAACTATTACATATTTAAATACCAGTAATGAACTAAAGCAACTGTATGCATATATTGGTAACAAAGCTGAAACCTTTTTGAAATAAGCATAAAAATGCATGTTTGTTCCTCGTGAAGCAGATATCGTTAAAAATATTTATAGCTCTAGTATTGCACTATTCAGCTATCTTAAATACATTTGTGTTATTTTCATCTATAATTGAATACAAAATTGGAAATTTTTTTATCCCAATTGGCAAAAATATAGATACATACATATATATTATATATACAGGGTGTTCACAAAATCTGGCTGAATTATGTAGCCAGACTTTGTGGACACACTGTAGATTATGTAGCCAGACTTTGTGGACACACTGTAGATTATGTAGCCAGACTTTGTGGACACACTGTAGATTATGTAGCCAGACTTTGTGGACACACTGTAGATTATGTAGCCAGACTTTGTGGACACACTGTAGATTATGTAGCCAGACTTTGTGGACACACTGTAGATTATGTAGCCAGACTTTGTGGACACACTGTAGATTATGTAGCCAGACTTTGTGGACACACTGTAGATTATGTAGCCAGACTTTGTGGACACCCTGTAGATTATGTAGCCAGACTTTGTGGACACCCTGTAGATTATGTAGCCAGACTTTGTGGACACCCTGTAGATTATGTAGCCAGACTTTGTGGACACACTGTAGATTATGTAGCCAGACTTTGTGGACACACTAGATTATGTAGCCAGACTTTGTGGACACCCTGTAGATTATGTAGCCAGACTTTGTGGACACACTAGATTATGTAGCCAGACTTTGTGGACACCCTGTAGATTATGTAGCCAGACTTTGTGGACACACTGTAGATTATGTAGCCAGACTTTGTGGACACACTAGATTATGTAGCCAGACTTTGTGGACACCCTGTAGATTATGTAGCCAGACTTTGTGGACACACTGTAGATTATGTAGCCAGACTTTGTGGGTACCCTGTAGATTATGTAGCCAGACTTTGTGGACACACTGTAGATTATGTAGCCAGACTTTGTGGGTACCCTGTAGATTATGTAGCCAGACTTTGTGGACACCCTGTAGATTATGTAGCCAGACTTTGTGGGTACCCTGTAGATTATGTAGCCAGACTTTGTGGGTACCCTGTAGATTATGTAGCCAGACTTTGTGGGTACCCTGTAGATTATGTAGCCAGACTTTGTGGACACCCTGTAGATTATGTAGCCAGACTTTGTGGACACACTGTAGATTATGTAGCCAGACTTTGTGGGTACCCTGTAGATTATGTAGCCAGACTTTGTGGGTACCCTGTAGATTATGTAGCCAGACTTTGTGGGTACCCTGTAGATTATGTAGCCAGACTTTGTGGGTACCCTGTAGATTATGTAGCCAGACTTTGTGGGTACCCTGTAGATTATGTAGCCAGACTTTCTGGGTACCCTGTAGATACTGCAGCTAGACTTTGTAGACACCGTGTATATATGTAAATAATTTGTATAACACTGTAAACTTAAAGTCATTCATTTAAACTCTATGGAATAAGGAAAAACTTTATATATTTGTATTCCTTGTCGAATAATAAAATTGTAAATTTTTAATGCTTTAATTCTTCACAGCACCAGTTATACAACACGGCAAACATTTTGATGCATTGTCAAGTCTATAATCCCTCAAACTGACTTTTTTTCAGTGTTTCTAGTGGAGACCACAGGTGGCTGTGGGAAGGTTATACAAAGTGATATCTTCCACGAAACGTATATATTCATTTGAAGTAGCTAAGTGGTCTTAGCTACTTTTCGAGTAATAATCTAGTTAGTTGCCTTAATGAACGAGCGTTCGTGGTCAGAGCTGGTATATCCTTAAGCCTGATGCATTAGGCATATTTTTTAACTGCTCAACCAGTTGGTATTTATGGCTTCACCAGCCAATAATATTCTTGGAGGAACCAGGATGTACTCTTTTTTATTACATCACAAGCAACTGGCCAATGAACAATTTGTGCAGTGCTTCCGAAGAAAATGATACTTACTTCTATATAATCCTGGCACCAATTTGTACACAAGATCTTGCAACGTTTCATCTGATCTGTGAAAAGTAAAGAAACGAAATAGTTAAAAGGATAGAAAATAAAAAACCAACGTAAGCAAAATAAAAAAAAATGATAATATCTGAGTGCAAAAGAAGATGGTAGTTTGCTTGAAGCATTACTGGTAAACAAGCATATAGGTATTTATGAAGGCTGAGAGCAATGCAGAAAAATTGAAAATGAGGAAATAAGGCATGAACACAAACAAAGAGTACAAAAGTAGACCCATCAAGTGGCATGAGCAAATTCAAGATGAATTGAATTCTTCACTCTGCTTGAGAGTTCTACTTTTGTACTCATTTTTGGGAAGGGAAGAGTTTTACTTTTTTTTTTTTTTACTCCTTTTTGGGAAGGGAAGAGATTTACTTTTTTTTTACCCCTTTTTGGGAAGGAAAGATTTTTAATTTTTTTTTTTACTCCTTTTTGGGAAGGGAAGAGTTTTACTTTTTCTTTTTTTTTTTTTTACTCCTTTTTGGGAAGGGGAGAGTTTTACTTTTGTACTCCTTTTTGGAAAGGGGAGAGTTTTACTTTTGTACTCCTTTTGGGGAAAGGGGAGAGTTTTACTTTTGTACTCCTTTTTGGAAAGGGGAGAGTTTTACTTTTGTACTCCTTTTGGGGAAAGGGGAGAGTTTTACTTTTGTACTCCTTTTGGGGAAAGGGGAGAGTTTTACTTTTGTACTCCTTTTGGGGAAAGGGGAGAGTTTTACTTTTGTACTCCTTTTGGGGAAAGGGGAGAGTTTTACTTTTGTACTCCTTTTGGGGAAAGGGGAGAGTTTTACTTTTGTACTCCTTTTGGGGAAAGGGGAGAGTTTTACTTTTGTACTCCTTTTGGGGAAAGGGGAGAGTTTTACTTTTGTACTCCTTTTGGGGAAAGGGGAGAGTTTTACTTTTGTACTCCTTTTGGGGAAAGGGGAGAGTTTTACTTTTGTACTCCTTTTGGGGAAAGGGGAGAGTTTTACTTTTGTACTCCTTTTTGGAAAGGGCAGAGTTTTACTTTTGTACTCCTTTTTGGAAAGAGGAGAGTTTTACTTTTGTACTCCTTTTGGGGAAAGGGGGAGAGTTTTACTTTTGTACTCCTTTTGGGGAAAGGGGAAGAGTTCTACTTTTGTACTCCTTTTTTTGGGAAGGGAAGAGTTCTACTTTTGTACTCCTTTTTTTGGGAAGGGGAGAGTTCTACTTTTGTACTCCTTTTTTTGGGAAGGGGAGAGTTCTACTTTTGTACTCCATTTTTTGGGAAGGGGAGAGTTCTACTTTTGTACTCCTTTTTTGGGAAGGGGAGAGTTCTACTTTTGTACTCCTTTTTTTGAGAAGGGAAGAGTTTTACTTTTTTTTTTACTCCTTTTTTGGAAGGGGAGAGTTTTACTTTTATATTCCTTTTTGGGAAGGGGAGAGTTTTACTGAAAATTACTGAAATACGTTACTCCATCCCACATTTTTTTTTTATTAATATTTAGCAGTAAGTCTCAGATTTACTGATTTGATGCGTGAAAGATCTTTTAAAAATTAAAAGATTTTCAAAAGATTTGTCTGCCTTTTATTGTTTGACCGTGTTCTTACTGTCTTTTGCCATTGATTTTTTTTCTGTTTTGCTACAAGTCTACAGAAATACTCGTGAATATACAAAACTCTCAATCAAAACAGAACAAAATTAAAAAACTATCTTAGACAAATATATTCTATCGGACAGAGTCACATCAATGAATCTATTGGACTGTTAGTGAGAAGGAGTGCCTAAAGGTTAATGTGACCTGTTGTTTATTTTCAGTTTTTGTACCTTATTTCTACAGAGGTGTGCTCTGCTGGTATGAGGATACCACATGTAGGAAACTATTACATATTTAAATACCAGTAATGAACCAAAACAATTTTTTGAAATGAGCAAAAAAAATGCGTGTTTGTTCCTGGTGTAGCGGTATATCATAGAAAGTATTTATAGCTCTAGTATTGCACCATTGAGCTATCTTAAAGAACTTTATGTTATTTTCATCTATATATGAATACAAAAATGGAAAACTTATTCCGATAGATAATATTATATATATAGATATATAGATAGAGAGAAAGAGTCAGAAAGGAAAAAGGAAAGCAATATGATGCAACATGGTTTCAGTATCTATCCTTAAAAAAACATTTAGTTCCTCTTAGGTATATCTTTTTATTATTATCCACCTTAACATCACATTTGTATATATTTTAAGAAATTAAGCAATTACCCTCCAATGGACATTCGTTAGGTATTCTACAGTTACATTTTCTCTTCAAATTTAGTTCAACTGATTCAATCCTATTATTATTCACTATTTTGTTTATTTTACCATTATTAGAACTTATTATAGTAATACCTTAGTTGCCAATGGTTGAGAATGAAAGTTTAACTGTGTTCTTATTAATTATTTTACTTAATCTATTTTTGGGGAGGAAGTTCTTATCAATTATTTTGTAAAACTATTTAGGAATATTATTTTGTATATGTTCATTGAAGGGGGGATTAAACCAGACTTGTTTTTTGCATCCATTTCTCTTATTTATAATAGCATTATTACTACTATATGCTTTTTCATTATTTGCAATTTTATTCTTATTATTTTTATACCTATTTTTATTCTTCACATTTCTTCTTCCTTCCATTGCCATGTTATATGATAGTGTAGTTTGTTCTTCTATTTTTATTATTCACATCCTTTATGTATTTGATCTTTCCTTGATATCCTGATCTAATTAAAGCTTCATTATAATAATTCTTATTTTTATTGAATATATTTTCATTTTGTGATAACCTGGATATTATTTTTAATATACTTGGAATAATAGTTTTTTCATACACTTAGGATGATAAGATTTATAATCTATATAGAATAGGGTTTAGTTTGGTTTGGGATACAGTTCATTAGTAGGGCTATGACAACAGAATATTATTTTTATTGTTTTGACTCTCGAGTATATATCCGACACAGTTACACACAGTTAATCATATTACTCCAGATAAAAGCATATAAGATATCAACAGATACTCTGTAAAATGTTTTTGACTCCTAATGGGGGTATGAGACGAATGGATTCGCCAATCATTTTTATAACCACCGGCTGTGCTAAACAACCAATGAAAACGTTTCAAAATTATTAGAAAAATTGTCGAATTTTGGATTCAATCAGTTTGCCGTTAACTACGCCACGGACCGCATTTGATTCTTGGCCGCCATCTTGGTTACTGATCTGAACTACGCCGCCATCTTTGTTCAACACAATGTCTCAAAACTTAACATACTCAAGAGTCAATACAATAAAAAGAATATGATGTTGTGCTAGCCATATTCATAAGTATTGTTGCTAAGATTTAGAGTTATATCTAAAGAGTTCATAAAAGAATGATTTAACTTTCTTTCTAGTTTTTTCCTGTAATTTGATAGCTTGAATTAACTAAAAATAATGCATTATCTCTATGCAGCCCTCCATCTAAGCACAGTACTTTTTTTTTATGCATCTCCATAACTTAGAATCGAAACCAAAATATGTAGAGACTGTTCCTCAGATTGAGAGACAAGGGCACTTTTATTATATACTAGCAGGGAGAGCCAATGTTGTCTGAGATTAAATGTTCCACTCTCCCATGCTTTTTTCGTCATCAAAACTGATGAAATCACCCATTTTATTGTAATCAAATCGATTGATTTCCAACTCTTAGGGTTAAAAAAATGGCAAAAGTCAAATACTATGGTTCAATTATGCTCTAAATAGAAGCATTCATTTCAAACGCGCCTCTGTCTTATCAAAGAACCCACTGTTGATTTTATAAAAATATTGACAATTTAAAAAATCTGCATACAAAGAGTAAGTAAATTTCATTAACATGTATTTAGTCTGCTTTATATACAGGGCTCAGTATTAATGATTTAAGAGTTTTTGTCTTAATTCCCAACTCTCCCTCTCTCATCGCTTACAAACTTGCATGTCATTCATCTCAATAAAAGTCTATTAAACTAAATTTTATTAAAAAATTTTTTAAATTATTAATAAAACCTCACTCCTCAACCCTCACCCACCCCACCGCGCGGCAGATCCTGGATGATAGAAGTAAAATACTTTTTCAAAAAGTCATGGCAGAAAGAATACTAACCATATTTTAAAAACTTACATTAAATTGAGACAAACTATAACACGTGTAACAAGAATGTGTGAACGATTTATATGTAACGATAAAAAATATACTACAAAACTTCAAATCAAAATGTTTTAATGGCATTAAAACATTAAATAAAAGCTGATTTCTTCACAATGTTTTTTGAAGGAAAGAAAATAGAGTTTCTTTATAACTGAAATAGATATTAATTCTAAGAGTGGTTAGAGAAGTTTGTAAGGAGAAGTTTGTGAATATAATTTTGTATAAATGTGTATTTTCTGCCTGTTGGTTTAGTATTATTTGTGTGCAGAAAAAATAGAGAAAACTTATAGGCAATTTGGGCCACCTGTAAGCATAGAAAAGATGGATTTTAATAAATTAATGCTTCTGGAATGATCATTAGATTTGACAAATGTTCAGGAGAAATGGGTAAAATTATTAGTTATTTGGGCCTAAATCTGAAAAGACAGTTTTTATTAATAAATGCTTGTAGAGATTAGATCGAACTAGTGTTACGGAGAAATAGATTAAATTATTGGTTATCTGAGCCATTTTTAAGTATGAAAAAAAAAAAACTGTTTTAATTAATAAATGCTTTGTGAAAACTTATTTCTTCCAACAAAACACAATTGAACAACAAAATAAACAAAACAAATAAAAACAAAGGATGAAATATTTAATAAAAGGGAAGAATTGTGTGCAAATCCTATGTTACGGGTTATAGAAAGGAACACGAAGACATGCAATTGTCTCATGCTTACATACAGTGACAATAACCGTATAAAAAAGGTAAATAGTGGTTGAATAAAAAAAATGAGGCATGGATAATTTAACTGGAGCCATCAAACACTGAAGACGTGCCACTATTAGCCAAGGATACATAAAAAGTAAGAGTCAATCAACCCTTTGAATTATTTAATATCATAGCTCAAATATCTATGAAAATGTTTATTGTAAATTATTAAGTATAAACAGCGGTCCACACCTAATCCTTCGTTATTAAAGTACAAATGAGCATAATAGATCTGGCTGAGATTTTGAACTCAGCTTTCCAATTTCATAGTCCACATCACCTCGCCTGGTGTTACGTCAAACAACAATGTCATTTTGTGTAAATCTGTATCTCAGCAGATGACCGGTGAACTAGGTAATGGCCGATGACCACCAAGATCACCGTCATTCAATAATATTGAGTAAGTTTTATTGGATCGATAAAGTGCATTAAAACTAGAGCATAGCTAATGTCGGACAGCTGAAACAACACGGTGGTGGAAAAGACCGAAGTTGTCGGAGCCTCCACAACCTATCCAGTTTATCTTTCTTTCCTCCACTTTCTTATATTTATTTTTCTTTTGTAAAATCTAATGACGTCTTTCTAATTTTATCTGGATATCTTAAATACAATAAAACACTTTTTTTTTGTAACTTATTCACAAATTTTTCAGGTTTCAACAGAAAAATAAGTTGGTATTGTGTGTTAAACTTAATAAGCTTATTTTAATGCGTCAAATGGCATTGTGTATAGCTGAGGCTCAAAACATTCAGGTCTGACTTTCAGGAATCAGTAAAATCATTCGGTTGCAGGTTTAAAACCAGGGTACTTATGCAGAATGAGAACAGTGTTATCGTCAGAATTTGGGGGGCAGTTTATGTAATAAACCCAAGTGTCAAATAAAAGTTTTGCGTTTTTTGAGGAGGGGGTGGGTTCACAAACACTCACCATTTTTTTTTTCCAATTATTCAATAACTTTATAGTTACAAAGATGAAAAATTAATTGAAAAATGAAACCATTCTTTTGTTGTTACAAAAAAATACAATTTCATTGGCTTAGTCTTTCAGTACCATTTGAGGTTTTATTTAAACTGCCTGGAAAATTCCGATGATAGCATATCTAATCATTTTTTCCCACATTGTCATAAGGACTCAAAGAGACATACGTACGGACTTTGAATTTACATTCGTAACATCCTTCCTTTGACTAGAGAATCTAAACAAGAATCAAATGATCAGGTCTTTATGCGCTTTAGAATAATCTTGCCAAATAGCATTAGTTACTTATATTTTCTCTGGTGCTACCAGATCATGTTCTCTGAAGATATTGGCTTCCTGAGACGAAATGCACCGAACATTGATGGTTTTTGTTTTTCTACTTCCTTTTGCAAAACTTAATTAGGTTTTTGCAAAACCAAAACCAAAAACAACAACCCACCTTTTTTCCCCCTTTTTCTTTCTTCCCATTTCCCCTTTCTATCTCCCCCACTTCCTGACTGGTTTCCTAATTTAAAATGTACAAAACATTAATACTATAACCATTTTCCCTCTCTCATTGCAAAATGTTCTGCAGGGCAGGGAATAAAAACGATAAAATCCACTATAAAACAACCAATCCGAACACTACAAACTAGCAAGTGAAGATACAAAGAGCTTGAAGAATAAAAACCTTCAACAAAATAACTGGATGCAACATGAATACTATTTCCAAAATAACTGGATTCGGCATTAAATAACCTGAAAAGGGTTGATATGCCATAAAACAAACAAACCAAACTTATATTTGCCCTACTATTCTCCCTCAACCCAAGACTGTACCCTAATCAACCACACCTCTGACAGTAGAGATGCAGCATTCTCCCTAGACACTAGTGCCCAAGTACATTTGGTGGCTTTAATGTCCGCAGCAGTAATTGGTTTGGTTTCTATAGTTACACGGATGCAGCTGGTAGTATCACACATAGCTTTTCTATGTCCAATTCCCTGACACAGGCAGTCACGATCCCAACCAGTTTCTCAGATCATCAAGGCTCACTTCTAGATCTATTTCTGACCACAGTTTCCAAGGATTATGCAACAAATGCTGATAGTCCATTCGGGAACACTGATAATGTTGTGATATTGGTAGCCATTACCCTGAACTGTCAACCCCAAGTTGAAGAGTCATTGCTTAAAATGGCAAGGTACTTCAAGAAGGATGACTGCAAAGATGACTTCATCAGAGATCACATCAGAGGTACCCTGTGGAGTAGTATCTCTTCCGCAAAACACTGGGTAAATGAGGTCATCAAATGGTTGAAAGCAGCAATTGAAGAACATGTTCTTGCACAGAGGTTTTATAGCAAAGTTCACTCTCTTCAATGGTTCACTTCTACTTGTGTAGCTGCCATTGCTCAAAGGCAGCATGCATTCCACAGATTTATCCGACATAAGTCCAGTACGAATAGGCAAAAGTCTATAGAAGCTAGAAATAATTGTAAGAATGAAATAACTGCAGCTAAGAGAAGGCATACTGAAATAACCAGGAAATGCATTGAATTGCAGAAATTAAGAACTTGTGATTTTTGGAAAATTTATAACAGTGTGGTAAATAATGAGCAATCAACAATCCCCCACTATCCAATAACTATGAGGTGGTTTGCAGGGCAACCAAGAAAACTAATCTCCTTGCCTAACTATTCACATCTAACTCCACTATATCCATCAAACCCTAACCCTCCCAAATTTCCCTTTGTGGACAAAAGCCACACTTGATGATCTGGAAATTACCCCTACTCATAAAAACTTAAGCACCTCGAAGTTATGTGGGCTCCACTGAGGTTGCCCCAGTTCTCTCCAAAATTCTTCTGCTTTACTGAATCTTGCTTTCTTGACTGCTGGTAAATTACTTCTGTGGTATCAGTTTTCAAGAATTCTAACGAAAGACCAGACCCACCCAATTATCGCCTTATTAGCCTCCTTTCTCTCTTCGCCAAAATACTTCAGTCCTTAATTAATCAAGCAATAGTTCATTACCTCATAGATAATAAACATTTTTCTGATCAACAGCATGGATTTAGGCATCCTATCTGTTATCTCCGAACATATATACCATGTACTGGATAATGCAAAAGAGGCTAGGGCACTAGCTCTAGATAAATCTAAGATCTTTGCAAGGATCTAGCATGAAGGTTTTATGAAAAATAAATCATATCATATTACTGAACACATATTTTATATAGTCAAATCGTTCTTAGACAAGAGAAAAATCCAGGTTGTATGTTAAAACAATATGATATAAATGCGGGTGTGCCACAATATAATATAAATGCGGGTGTGATTCTCGGACCTTTATAATCCCTGATATTCATAAATGATTTCCCTGAAAAAATTGTCTCCAAAATGGGTATATTTGCTAATGACACTACATTCTATAACAGACATGAGGGGAAAATGAATGAACACATAACTAAGGCAATGGCTTAAACCTCAGAAGAAGACCTCCAGTCTGTAGTGGAATGGGGGACGTAAATGGATGTTAATATTCAATGGTACTAAAACGAAGCTTTTTTTCCTTTAAGAATTACAAGAAACCTTCTCAACCACTGATTGACATAACTAATGATACGCTACCTAAAAGATCTGTTTAAACACTTTAACATTCACATGTAACATGAATTGGAACAAATACATTGAAGACATTGCTAAGGCTGCTGTAAAGAAGGTGGGCTCTCACTACCGTGCTAGAAAATTACTCATACTTGACAGTATCTTATATTTCTACAAAACCACCATTCGCCCACGCATGGAGTATTGCTGTCACACCTGGGCTGGTGCATATGTCACTAGTCTCTTCCTCTTAGCATTCAAAAGAGTCTCTAACCTAATATGTCCTGCGCTAAAAAAAAAAAAAAAAAGAGTCTCTAACCTAGTATGTCCTGCGCTAAAAAAAAAAAAAAGAGTCTCTAACCTAATATGTCCTGCGCTAAAAAAAAAAAAAGTCTCTAACCTAATATGTCCTGCACTAAAAAATAAAAAAAAGAGTCTCTAACCTAATATGTCCTGCACTAAAAAAAAAAAAAAGAGTCTCTAACCTATGTCCTGCGCTAAAAAAAATAAGAGTCTCTAACCTGATATGTCCTGCACTAAAAAAAAAAGAGTTTCTAACCTAATATGTCCTGCACTAAAAAAAATAAAAGAGTCTCTAACCTAATATGTCCTGCAATAAAAAAAATAAAAGAGTCTCTAACCTAATATGTCCTGCACTAAAAAAAAAAGAGTATCTAACCTAATATGTCCTGCACTAAAAAAAATAAAAGAGTCTCTAACCTAATATATCCTGCACTAAAAAAAATAAAAGAGTCTCTAACCTAATATGTCCTGCACTAAAAACAAAAAAGTCTCTAACCTAATATGTCCTGCACTAAAAAAAAAAAAAAAGTCTCTAACCTAATATGTCCTGCACTAAAAAAAAAAAAAAAATCTCTAACCTAATATGTCCTGCGCTAAAAAAAAAAAATCTCTAACCTAATATGTCCTGCACTAAAAAAAAAAAAGTCTCTAACCTAATATGTCCTGCACTAAAAAAAAAAAAAAGTCTCTAACCTAATATGTCCTGCACTAAAAAAAAAAAAAAGTCTCTAACCTAATATGTCCTGCACTAAAAAAAAAAAAAAAGTCTCTAACCTAATATGTCCTGCACTAAAAAAAAAAAAAGTCTCTAACCTAATATGTCCTGCACTAAAAAAAAAAAAAAAAATCTCTAACCTAATATGTCCTGCACTAAAAAAAAAAAAAGTCTCTAACCTAATATGTCCTGCACTAAAAAAAAAAGTCTCTACCCTAATATGTCCTGCGCTAAAAAAAAAATCTCTAACCTAATATGTCCTGCACTAAAAAAAAAAAAGTCTCTAACCTAATATGTCCTGCACTAAAAAAAAAAAAGTCTCTAACCTAATATGTCCTGCAATAAAAAAATAAAAGAGTCTCTAACCTAATATGTCCTGCACTAAAAAAAAAAAAAGTCTCTAACCTAATATGTCCTGCACTAAAAAAAAAAAAAGTCTCTAACCTAATATGTCCTGCAATAAAAAAAATAAAAGAGTCTCTAACCTAATATGTCCTGCGCTAAAAAAATAAAAAATCTCTAACCTAATATGTCCTGCACTAAAAAAAAAAGTCTCTACCCTAATATGTCCTGCACTAAAAAAAAAAAATCTCTAACCTAATATGTCCTGCACTAAAAAAAAAAAAAATCTCTAACCTAATATGTCCTGCACTAAAAAAAAAAAGTCTCTAACCTAATATGTCCTGCGCTAAAAAAAAAAAGTCTCTAACCTAATATGTCCTGCACTAAAAAAAAAAGTCTCTACCCTAATATGTCCTGCACTAAAAAAAAAAGTCTCTAACCTAATATGTCCTGCGCTAAAAAAAAAAGTCTCTAACCTAATATGTCCTGCACTAAAAAAAAAAGTCTCTAACCTAATATGTCCTGCGCTAAAAAAAAAAGTCTCTAACCTAATATGTCCTACACTAAAAAAAAAAAAGTCTCTAACCTAATATGTCCTGCACTAAAAAAAAAAAAAAAGTCTCTAACCTAATATGTCCTGCACTAAAAAAAAAAAAAAGTCTCTAACCTAATATGTCCTGCACTAAAAAAAAAAAAAAAGTCTCTAACCTAATATGTCCTGCACTAAAAAAAAAAAAAGTCTCTAACCTAATATGTCCTGCACTAAAAAAAAAAAAAAAAATCTCTAACCTAATATGTCCTGCACTAAAAAAAAAAAAAGTCTCTAACCTAATATGTCCTGCACTAAAAAAAAAAGTCTCTACCCTAATATGTCCTGCGCTAAAAAAAAAATCTCTAACCTAATATGTCCTGCACTAAAAAAAAAAAGTCTCTAACCTAATATGTCCTGCACTAAAAAAAAAAAGTCTCTAACCTAATATGTCCTGCAATAAAAAAATAAAAGAGTCTCTAACCTAATATGTCCTGCACTAAAAAAAAAAAGTCTCTAACCTAATATGTCCTGCACTAAAAAAAAAAAAAGTCTCTAACCTAATATGTCCTGCAATAAAAAAAAAAGTCTCTAACCTAATATGTCCTGCGCTAAAAAAAAAAAGTCTCTAACCTAATATGTCCTGCGCTATCAACCAAACTCCAACCTTGTCCCATCATTGAAACGCTGAATCTCTGTGCCTGTTTTACAAGTATTTTAACTGAACGTGCTCTGATGAATTCAAAGCACTTGTATCTCCTCCCCCACCCCAACCCGGTGTAAATACCCCTCACTAATCTAACAAGCATTACAATCCCATCCCTACACAGTTGATATCCCTAGATGCCAGAAAGCTTTCTATTCTAATAGTTTTCCCCCTTGAACTACTAGACCTGTAAATTACCTTCTGGTCCCATGCTTCCCTGACTGTACTAACATGTAGAAGTTCAAGTGTAATGTGAACAGTTATCTTGATGCTTAACTCCCTACATAGTGTCCTCTCAATTTGGTCCTTACTGTCATATATCCGGTGTGGCCAGTCATTCCAATGTGCTTTTCAGTTTATATAATTTCTAAATCTACTTTTGCCACTAGTTTATGATATATACACACTGACAGCAAATAAAACACAACACAGCTGATCTATAAAAATATTTTGTTTATTTCACACTGACAACAGTTTTGGATTTTACAGTTATGACGGTGGTTTGACATCAGTGAAGTCACGTGGGGGTGGTGTGGATGTTTTGGCGGTGAAGAAAATAAGTCAGCTTGTCCTCGCTCTGTGACCAACTGTTGGTCGCTTTCTGTTGTGTCAATTTGTATAAACATTCTTTCATCCTGGAATGTTTAATATTTCCCATTGTCTATTGTCACAGCCTTTTGACCAATATTTTTGATTAGTTATGCATTTCAATAGACAATGGTGGAGATTCTCACATTCTTTACATGAAATCAATTTCTGTGTGTGCAACCCATCAAATGCATCTCTTTCTGGGGTCACATATCAAATATCCAAGTGGCACTGTGCCAAGTTAAGGTTGAATAACAGCAAGAAAAGAAAACTATATTTGGTCAAGATTATCTTTCTCCTTCAAAATGAATCTATATTTAATACCAATAATAATACTATAATATATTAAGTCATGTTTGCAAAGGAGGTAATCAAGACGGAGTTGGTTCATAACAGACGTCATCGAACATGATTACAAGAAAGTTTCTTTATGAAAAGAGATGTTTTTAACAAACCCTTCGGCAAAACAAAATTTTCGTTTTAATGATGTTCAATGAAGTCAGTTTGGAAGAGAATATCATTCATTATTATTATGACTTCTTAATATATAAAGAAATATATTCCTATTTTTGACAGGCTTTTTTTTTAATCTATAATATAAAGGACAAAAAATCTGTTTAAATGTATGTATGTATGTTTGTTTGTACATCTACCTAAAACTTTTGACAGAGGCGACAGATTTTCATGAGATCGGTATCATTTTGAAGCTTGACTCTTCAGATGCCAAATATAAAAAAATTGGCCAAAAACATTAATTCGTTCACCCTCAACTGGGTACATTTGTACAAGGAGGGTCGTTTTTTTCGCTGACATTTTTTGCCAGTCCTTCAACCCTCGCTTCTACGACGTCGCATAAAAGATGTTATTTTGACCGCCAGTGACGTCACAACCACGGTGGACACACAGTGTTTGTTTTTTTCACCTCTTTTCCCTCTGGCATGATACGGGTTCCAGCCTGCTCAGTACCCATTTTTTTTTTTTTTGCACTTGCAATTTTCCTTTTTTTTTTTTTGCTCAACCAACACCCTCATGCAAACATCCACGTTCTTTTCCGCCTTCGCGTCAAGAGTTTGAGCCTTCCTACCTACTACAACTTTTTTTTTTTTGCTCAACACACACCTCCAAACACCCGGGCAACGCCGGGCACCCAGGCTAGTATAATCAAAAAGTGACAATTTATTCATATATTAGATGAAAGTTCTTAAATGTAAAGTGAAAAACAATGGACAACTCCTGTTTTCATTTGGATGATATTTTTCATGCATGGGATGAATAGTTGAAGGAAATCTCCAAAATTTTATTTGTATATCCTTTTAATTTTTGAGAAAAAAATTAGAGAAAGAGAGAGGGAGGGAAAAGGAAGACGGGAGAGGAAGAGAGAGGGAGAGTGGGAAAAAAAGGAAAGAAAAAAAGAAAAGGAAAGACAAAGAGAAAGAGCGAATATGTTTGGTTTGTTTCACTGTATATCAAGCCTTTTAGGGTTATTTAATGCAGAATCCAGTGATTTTGGAAAAATGTTTTATCCTTCAAGTTCTTTATATTTTTACGTGGCATTTAGTTTGGTTGTTTTTATAGCATATCAACCCTTTTCGGGTTATTCAAAGTTGCATGCAGTAATTTTGGAAAAAAATTTATACTTCAAGTTTTTTATGTTTAATATTTATTCATGGTGTTTGATTTGGTTGTTTTGTAAAACGAAAATTGTTTTTGACTTTGACATGATTGAGCTTTGTGAAGAGGAAGGAAAAAATACAATAACATCAATGTTTGGTGCATTTTAAATCAGGATTGGTTGGTTGTTTTTGTTTCACGGCATATCAACCCGTTTCGGGTTATTTAATGCCGAATCCAAAGATTTTGAAGAAAAATTTTTTTAGTAGAATATATTTGTTGTTTTCAAGTCGGTTTCTATTTAACCCATAGTTGGGACCCTAACAGGTACTACCACTCCGGATCAGAGTGGACCTGGGAGCAATGGTAATTAAAGGGTGGCTCCACACTCCCCAAAGCCCACAAGCTGGGGCCTCACCACTGGATATAGTTTAAGGTCATATCCAGGACCCCCATAGAGGGACTTTTACCCTCTGCAGGGGGGCAGTCGGCGTATTCTAATGCCCCACCGACAGGGCCTTTAAATCAGGAAGCCAATATCTTCAGACAGCCTGATTTGGTAGCACCAGGGAAGGGAGAGTGAGAGAGTAGAGAGAAAAAAAAATAGGAAAGAAAAGGTATGGCAAAAGGGAGAGAGAGAGAGAGAGAGAGAGAGAGAGAGAGAGAGAGAGAGAGAGAGAGAGAGAGATAAAATGGTGAATAATAAGATCAGAGAAGCATGTTGGGAAAAAGAAAAAAAAGTTACAAGAGAAAAGTGATGAGGAAAGAGGGAGAGAGGAGGGGTAGTAGATGTGTATGCACTTAAATGAAAGGATCACAATCAAACATTAGCATGACATTCGAAATGGAAGTGTGTGGGGGGAGGGCATAAAAATGTGAAACATTTTAAAGAAAACAAAATACAAATAAACTAAGGAATTTTCCTACAAAATGTGTAAAACAAAACAAAACCAAAAAAGAAAAAAAAAAAAAAAAAATTAACAATAAGCAAAATAAAATTAAAAACACAAACAAAATAAAAATTAAAAAAAAAAAACACCATGATAATTGACTGGTAAGAAAAAGTATATAGTACCTTAGAACGGTACTTATTCCTCTCTGAAGACCTCTGCAACAAAACACAATTTAAAGATGAAGGGGGCAAAAAAAAAAAAAAAAAAAAAGACAAAAAGAAAATGAAGCAACAAAATAAAATACATGAAAATATATCTTCTCTACTATGAGTCCCAAAAGTAAGGCCTCCTATTTTTTAACTTGAGAACGTTGAAGAACTACGAAGACGAAAGTATTATCATAAAAACGAGCAACCTTTTGTGTCATAGAATTAATTTTTCTACATAGTCACCACCATTCCTAATGCACTTTTACCAGCCTCTTTTGTTGCCTCGGTCGGAAAAGTCTGGAACACGCTTTGTCGCTCACATCTGTTGCCACTGTCATCGATGAACACACTTCCTACCTGTGCTGACATCAAGTGCAACGTTTAACATACGCCAGTAAATGTTGATCCATTCTATTTTTTCTATATGGAAGAATTCAATGACGCATCTGCTTCTGACACACATCCATGACAGGAGTTGCTTTCTTAGAGTTTCACACTGTCAATATCTGCAACAGAGAGATGAAGTTTTCAAATCATGAATGCATAAGTTCAGTCATCATAAAAGTGCAATTTGCAATCTCCTCTGATCCATTTAATCAAAATGAAAAATAGAAGGCATTACTTTTGGAACATCGCTCGTAGGTTAGAAATAGCGGCAATGTAATGTTATTAGTACGGACTGTGGACTCAGCGTTGCAAGTTCAAGATTTGGCTACTGCATCATTTTTACTAATACTCTCGATAAAAGTATCAATCCATATACTGTCTCCTTTTCTGCAGTTTTCTTTACTTTTTGCTTTTGCTGAGGATGGAGCATCCTCCTGGATGCCAGACATCCACTTGATATTTAAAAAAACTCTGAGAGATCCTTTTAAGATTCAAACAGTTTCTTTTGGTCTCTCTTGCACTAGGTTCATCAGGTATATTCCCCAGGTAGTTTTTTGAAATTCTTTTTAATGAGCAAAGCTTCGTTCCTAAAACTACTTGCCTTTGGAACACAATACTGCAGGGCAGCTTCCCAGCTGACTACAACATGATCATTTTCAAGTTCCATGCCTTAAATACCAATTTCTACAATCACCCGGCACTTACTCTTATTCTCGAGGGGCCTCAACTGGAATCAAAACCAAAACATTTAGCACTGCAACTTTAGCTGTTATTGTTTGAGATATCAAACGGATAAGAAATACTTCATAACGAACTGACTTTAGCATATAAATGTATATTTGCGCATGCGTAGAAAAACATTTAAAGTTGACTGCCAAGTTCAAATTTTTTTTTAATTCTGACATCTTAGCAGCTATTTAAAAAAAAAACAAATTGAATTTGTTCTATAGGTCCAAATCTCCTATATTTTAAGTTTAAAGTTTGTAGAATAAAAATTGAGTTTGATAGAAACCGTTCCTTAGACAGCCAAAGTCACTTTTATCTCTACACTTTGTGTGTGTGAGTTCGTTCCCTATGGAATCCAAAACTGGGTCGATTTTTTAAAACTTAACACGAATGTACTTCATGTGTCTGAAAGTGTTCTAAGATAGCTTTTCTATCAGAATCACAGATAAGTATCGAAAATTGAAAACTCTGATTAAAAAAAAGGAAGAGTTCGATTTTGATCAAAACATCACAGGTGCATTTGAGAATTTTTATCACCACACAAGCAGAAGGGCACAGCGTATAAAAATCAACAGAAGGTTCTTTGATAAAACAGAGGCGCTTTCGAAATGAATGTTTCTGTTTTAGAGCATAATTGAACCATAACTTTTGCATTTTAAACTTGAATTCAAACAATTAATAAAAATAATTTCATAAAATTCACAGTAAGTTCTCTACAGTGCAATGTAGATTCCAATGTATCATGGACTAAGTAATTGCAGCGAAGTATGTAAAGCTTTCTCCTGGTGCACCACAGTGGATCCTCGACTAAAGAAGGCAATCAATTGATTTGATTATTTGATTGCAAAAATGTGCGATTTCACCGATTTTGATGACATTAAAATGGTGGTACATTCATTGATTCTCATTCAATCTCAGGCAATGTTGAGTCTCTTTGCCAGTATATATGATAGATAGATAGATAGATAGATAGATAGATAGATATATTTAATGTTAAAATATAACATATGCTGCTAAGATTCATTGCACACAATGAGTCTGTTTAGCTACTACAGTGCATAAATGAAATAAGGAAATCCAACAAGGTTTGATCTCGGGTTGCTAATTTCATAGTCAGCCTAATTATCCATTATGCTACTCATGCACTCTAAAATATAGAAGAGATAACCTTTCAAAGTAAATACTATCAATTTATGAAAACCAGACTTCTATAGTTACGGACGGCTCAAATAACCTTCTTTTTTTTTAATCCATCTCTCATGTACACTAGCCCAGTCTAATCATAGCAAATCAGTAGTGACAATAAGGATATAGATATAGAATATAGATTTAAATAAGTAACGCTAAAGACACCAGATCTCCACAAATACATTAGAAAGAAAAAAAAGCACAAAACAAAAAACAATGAGTATTAGGAATAAGCCAGCAGAAGAAGAAATGAAAAGAAAAAACAGCGAAAAAAGACTAAGAGCATTGCATATATATGTTTTAGGTATTATTAGACTGGGCTAGTTTTCAGAAGAGCTGGAAAAATATTGTTTGTTATTAGAATCTTCTGTAACTGAAAAAGTATGATTTTGACAAATGTTTGCAGTGCTTCTGCTCTATTTTGTAAGGAAGACTGAATAGATAAAAAATATTAAAAAATGATATAAGTTAATGCGTCCGGGCACTCGTCTTCCAGTCGTCAAATACATAATGGAAATATGTGATCACTACATTTTGAAATATTTATTTGAACAAAATATTTAAAATTACAAATTGAACAAGCCAAACGTGCAGGATCTCTTTCCACAAGTGAAAAATTTACTTTCACCATGACTAATGTTTGTGCAAAATTTTTAAAAAACTCCAAGGTGTGGTTAATGAGAAAAGTGTGAACGAACGAATGGACCAACGATTTGGGGGCAATTTTACCTCTATAATATACCCTATAAGGACAACCAGAGTTATCCTAGAAAATCTATTCTGGCAAAAATTTACTTTCACCATGACTAACGTTTGTCCAAAATTTCAAGGCGTGGTTAATGAGAAAAGTGCGAACAAACAAATGGACGAATGGGAGTAACTTACGAGGTCCAATCCTTTCTTTGTTGGGCGACTAACAAATTAGGCACAAGGGCAATCAAAAGTGTGTGTGGGGGGGGTGTTAATGGATGTTATTGGTCATCCTTGGTCACAAATACTAAAAAGTGTCTATTCTACTCCTAACTAGAACCACCACAATACCACATTCACTCAAGGGGCTGTCTTACCCAAGTTAAGCCCAAATTTGAAAAATTTTTATTGAATCATAAATATATAGAGATACTACACTTTGATCCTCATTAAAATGTTGGATCTTAGTCAAAAGTCTAAGGAACGGTAAAAGTGATGGGATTGCTGGAATGGTGAATGACATTCAGCAAAAGAAAACAGACAGGAATGTGTTAGATGAAAGATGAAGAGAGAGTTACGGAGAAAGATGATAAAAATGAGGGGGAAAGAGAGAAAGATACAGAGACGGCTGGAGAGAGAGGGAGAGAGAGAGGAAGAGATAGAAATTTTAATATAAAGATGTTACACACAGGATTTCAATTTTATTTAATGTCATATGACCCTGAGCAACACTGAGTAGCCACGCTAGATCACCAGCAGCTAAAAGGGTCAGTCATACTTTTCAGCATCCTCAATAATAACTGACGAAGCAGCCTATATTTAATTTTTTCCAAATATGCTGCAGCTTCTGATAATATTTATTTTTTTCAGAATTTTTCAGACAAGGATTGATGATTTGTATTATTCAAACGACTGTTCTGAATTTTTTATGTTATAATTACGTTTTAGCCATTATAAGCTCTGACTTTCTTTAGGTGTATCTTGCTGAACTCTGAAATCTTTCTACTGAACCTGAGAATTTCGAATGGGTAGTGGGGTAGCTTGCTTTCACTCTATCAGTCATGGCCAAGTAGAACTCTTTAAGTAATTTATAATTGTATTTTTAGTACTGTCTGCACTGAAGATCGAACCTTACATCCCCAGAAGACTTATCACTTGGTTATTACTTTTGCACTTTATCCATTACGCTACAGGTTTTTGTGGGTATAATCAGTAAAGTGCTTCAGACAGATTCCCAAGTTTGACAAGATACACCTGAAGAAGATCAAAGATTACATTGATTAAAACGGTGTAACTGTTCTCATCCAAAATGAGAACAATAGCTTGAATAATTAAACCAATGCAAATTCTGACTATAAATATCTTTTTCTTCGCTCCTAAAACTACTTGCCTTTGGAACACAATACTGCAGGGCAGCTTCCCAGCTGACTACAACATGATCATTTTCAAGTTCCATGTCTTAAATAACAATTTCTACAATCACTCAGCACTTACTCTTATTCTCGAGGGACCTTAACTGGAATCAAACCAAAACATTTAGCACTGCAACTTTAGCTGTTATTGTTTGAGATATCAAAGAAGATGATTTGGAGCAGAATCAAAAGTATTTGATTTCTAAATGATTTTGGTTCTTTCGTTAAAAGACATTTAAACCTGATAAAAAAAAAAAAAAAAAAAAAAGACATTAGAAGATATTATGCGAATTTTGAAGATGAGGATATTTTACTGTTCTCATCTTGAGTCTTATTTTTATTACGTTTCGGTCAATGTAATCTCCAACCTTCTTCAGGCGTATCTTGTGAAACTCTGGAATCTTTTGGTCAAACTGAAAAATCTGCTCAGAATTTCAAACAGAACCCTTTATTTAATCCACGAGGTTATTATGCTCTCGTTTCATCAGACATGACTGGGTAGAAGTTCTAAGTAATCCATAATTGTATTTTTAAGTACCGCCTCCAAGGATCCGTGACATAGTGGATAAAATACTTGGTAAAATTCAGTTGTAAGTTATGCTCTCCAGGAGATTAAAGGTTCAATCCTCAGTATGGGTGGCACTCAAAATATAGCTGCAAATTACTTAAAGACTTTTACCCTGTCATGGCTGAGGGAATGAGAGTATGCTACCCTCGTAAATTCAATAAAAGGTTCTGTTTGAAATTCTGTACGGATTCCAGAGTTGAACAAAAAGATTACCCAAGTTTGACAAGATACATGTGATGAAGCTTGGAGACTGCATCGACTGAATGTGAAGATAACATTAAAAATGAAAACAATAGTATTTAATTTATTTATTGCGGACTGCTATCCTCATCATTTTTAGTTGTTGCTTGGCAACGTTTCGCCCAACTATTGCTCTGGCCTTCGTCAGGTGGTAACCACGAAAGGATAGTAACTCCGAATCTCCTAACTGAATCCTCAGCAATTACTACCTTTCATAGTTGTTGTCATCTCATGTTTTAAGCAAACTAAGCCTCTGGCCGGTTTTGGGTAGGATTGATACCGTTATCTCCAGATAAATCTCACCTGGAACCATAGAGATTCAACGTCTATCCACTGTGCCACGGGCTCCGAAAGGCGATCAACGTTGGATTTTTTTGTCTTATAAATCCATGTTTATTTATTATCTGATCTCCATGGTTGGGTTCGTAACGAATGGTATATATATTTAATTGGAATTCATTATCAAGATGGATATCTATAAATATAAAAGCGGAAATGTATGTATGTATGTGTGTGTTCGCTTTTTCTGTGTGTCTACAAAAGGCTTCTTTCAGAGAAGCGGTAGCTCACTTCACAACTTTTTAAAACTTTTTATATCACATACAAATCGTAATATCTCATAGTTAACAACGAAGCTCGCCTGTCTATTTTATTTGGTCGATTTTGGGAAGATAAATATTCAATATTTGTCGCTCGCCGCATGTGGCTTAGTCTTTTTCGGGGGGGGGGGGGAAAGCATTCAGCAGTAAATGAATACTATCCCGCAGTCAAAACTTGACCTCATTTAAAACGGGCACCTGCTAAATCCAACTAATTAAATAAATTCAAACGTGTTTCCGTAAGCATGTCGCGGTGGGGCAATGGTTAACGTCGCACGTTTTTTTTTTTTTTTACAACTTTGCCTCAACGGTTCGGGTTCGATCCTCATACTTACTTTTTTTTTTTTAAACCCCCCCCCAAACGCCCGGGCAACGCCGGGTACACCTTGCTAGTTATTTATAAATTCCGATTGAGTATTATTTATGGAATTCCAATTAAATAATAATATTTATGATGGCTGCAAGTGAATTTGTCACATCATGAGTCAAGACAGTCGATCCATGTCCCTCGGCTGCTGACTCCACAGTATACTTTTCACGATTCCATTTTCACACATCGAAAATGCAATAGCAAGTCATACTAGGTGCTTTCAATAAGTTTCCAAATTTTTTTTTGTATCAGGACTTTTATTGAGAGTATACACATGAAACTCTAGTGCCCTTTGAAGTAATCTCCTCCAGATGCAATGCACTTGTTGTACTGTTCAAACAACTTCTGGAAGGCCTAATGGAAGTCTACTTGTGTGAGCGTGTCAATGACAGTTCATTTCATCTCAGTTGTCTCACAGCAATAACCTCCAAGGTTTTCCTTGAGCTTAAGGAATAACCAAAAGTCATAGGGAGCAACGCCTGGGTGATAGAGAGGGTGAGGAATTGTCTTGATGCCCATCCTGGTCAAATAGTCTGTGACAAAGATGGGGTTGTGAATTGCATCCTTGGGACAAACTTTGCACAAATTTTCCACGTCTTCAGTTCTTCCCGCATAATTGTGTGTACAGCTCCCCACTGACATCAAACTGTGCACTTACTGTCTCTATAGACGCACAGCAGTCCTTATCCATGAAATTCTTTATTTCACCAATCAAGTCTGGTGTTGTGACTTCACTACTCCGCCCACACCTCTCATCATCCCTCACAGGCTCCCTGCCTTCCTTGAATCTCTTATGCCATTCAAAAACTGATGCCAGATTCATGCAAGATAGTCCAAAAGCAGTCTGAAGCATTCCATGTTTCTGTGGCATTTTTTCCAAGTTTAAAACAGAATTTTATTGCATATCATTCTTTTAAAGTGTCCTCACGTCCAGATTGCATTCTATAAATTTACTAGCTGTGACAATCAGGCTTTAGTCAGTTGTCTTCCAATTCCTGCTGTAGCTGTTCATTTGAACCTGAAATTATAAAAATTGGTGAGTTATCTCATAAGATGTATAACAATAACATACTGAATTTTTAAGAATCTACAACAATTTTAAATGCTTGTACAAAAAAGACTGGGAACGTATGTAAAAAACTTTGTAGCTTCCAAATCAGCTTTGACCATTTGTGAACTACGTCCTCAGTTGACCATCACTCTTTTTTCACCATTCCGGTAGCTATGTTGATGTTATTGCTTTGTGAATCAAGTCAATTGCTGGACGACAAAGGATGTGCCTAAACCATCAGAGTCTCATGATAAGTCATTCAAGCTTACATTGTGCATGGATTATGGCATTTAAACAGTAATTGAAAGAATCCAAATCTATGAAGAATTGAAAACAAAATGATTGCATAAAATGAACTTAGTTTATACATTGATCAAATTCGCATTTATTTAAAACCATCAAACGACACGAGGGGGTGAGTGGCTGAAACAAAAACAAAAATGATGGCAAATGATGGATCCATAAAAACAAAAAGGGAGGATGATGCGGGTCTGGAAATAGTGAGACAAAAAAAAAAAAACAAACAAAAAACAATGAATTACCTGATATTCTGTAGGGGTCGGGTTTTATGAACCATCACTTCACAAATGGGGCAGAATTTGCTTGATTCTAAGTAACGCACTATACACGCACGACAAACTGGTCAGTGGCAAAAGAAACAAAAGAAAATAAAATAAATAAAAAATTTTTTAAATAAATATATATTTTATGTCAAAATGCAGTTTCCGAAAAGAAATAAGAGAGAGAGAGAGAGAGAGATAATTCAGCCATACTTGTCTAAAACTACAAATTTAGCTGATTCTGATAAGCCAATTTACAATTGTTATTGTTGTACCATGTTATTAGCAATATAACTACACTACGATTTATTTAAATAATTACTAGTGATGGGACGATTCCAATATTTTTCCTGATTCCGATACAATTACTGATTCCGATTCCAATTCTTTATAAATTTGTAAATATTTAACTATAAAGTTGTTATTTTTTTCCTCAATTACCATAAAAATACATGTTAAATGTGCAGATATTTTCTCAAATGTAAAACTACACTTGTTGGGGAATGATCTATAGATTTTAGTTTTATTGGTAGTTTAAAATCAATAAATATTTATTTCATTATTACTGCCAGTTGTAGTAGATTTTGCTTTAAACAAAAAAGACAAAGGGTTCATTTCGGCAGCAGAAAATAGACAATTTTTTTTCAATTCTGATACTGATCTCCCCCAAAAGTTTGGATTTATCCAATTCCGATTAATTGTTTTAACGCTAACAGTTACTTAGTTCAGGCCAGACAATCAGAAACATTTTTAATTAATCACTGGCAAAATAAAATTCAGCAGAGTAAGTAAAATCTTTGTTTTTTTTCTTGAAAACTATTTTTGGTAAACAATTTTTTTTTTTTTTAAACTTTATTTGGTACTTAGTAGGCACAGCCAAAACAGAAAGAGAGAGTTAGTACTTTTGGACGGAGTTTCTTTTTAAAAATCTGCCAAAAATCAAGTAAATTATCCAATCAGTACAAAATTTTCACCGATTCTTAAATGAAGAATGAACTTTATAACAATGTTTTTGGTGTTTTTTTTCCATAACTAATAGAGATTGTTTACCTTTGAGTCAAATTTTATTTCTTTTTCTTGAAAACTATTTTTTGGTGAACAAATATTTTTTTTATATTAAATAGTATTTGGAAATTAGAAAGCCCGACCAATACAGAAAAATGGGAGTAAGTACTTTTGGACAGAGTTTATCTTTAAAAATCTGCCAAAAATCAAGAAACTTATCCAATCAGTAGAAAATTTTAACTGACTCTTAACTGAAGAACAAACTTTATTTAAATGTTTTTTTTTTTTCACAACTGATATTTATACATATTTTTTTTTTTTTTGCCTACAACCCCACTTTCTTTATTTGTGGTTACAAATATGCTTAAAATAATCAGCTGAAACTGAACAAAATATATTTTATTTTAGGTGAAGATTGTAAATAAAGCAAACCGTCCCCCCCCCAAAAAAAAACAACTGCGCACATATCAGATTTTAAGGTTGAAAATCCGAATTTGAATGCATTTAATTTTTCATTTGTGTATAAAAATAATGAATATATAAATATATATATATATATATATATATATATATATATCCATTATTTTTATGAAAAACACTACTTTCAAATCTTTGAAAAATAATAATTTCCTTTTAGTGAGCCCAATATTGCTAATATACCATTAAATAAGAAATTCTTTGAAGAATCAATACCAAAAAAGAAAAAAAAAAATTGATAAGTCACTGCGCATTTTGCTAAAAATACAATAATTTCTTTCAGCAAATTGTCATTACATTTCCTCACTTGTTATCTCCTCTTTTTCTTTTTGTTGTGACTTGTACTTGAAAATGTGGGAGAATTTTGTATCTGGCACATTCTCCTCCAGAAACACTTGATCCTGATGACAAGACAGGATCAAGATGACCAAGCATGATACTAGATGCAGGAGTTATTTCCAACACATACGGCGCCTAGCATTCCCAAAATGGTCAACCATCTGGTACTGGTCAACCTCATTGTTGCTTAACTTCGGGGGTCGAAGCAGTAGTAGGCAACAAATATGTATCACTTATCATAAAAAGAATTAAATTCTTATAAAGTCGATTCTTCACTTAATCGTCAAAACAAACGTTAGAAATACATGGAAATTTACGGGACTAAATGACTTCATTTATTCATGTAAAGGCTACCATAGTTTTTTCGAAACTATCATTAAATTTTGGATTTTATTATATTTTAACACACAACATCTATAGAAGATGGGATTATTTGAAATTCAGATACGTATGTTTTAATATTTTTGCATATTCTTATAGCAAATCATCCTAAATTTTATTTTAAAAAAGAAAATAATAATTGTTTTAAAAAACCATTTCAAAAATATATAAATGTGTTATCCTTTGCGAAAAAATGGTGGTGAATGGTGTTTTTTCTTTTAAGGGGAAAATTTAAAATTTTAAATTCTATAAAAAATAGAAAAAGTTTTATATTATTCTGCTTTTCATATGGTAAAATTCAGGCTTTTATTTTTCTGGAAAAAAAAGTTGCTCAAGAATAATGGATTTTAATAGATTTTTAATAGATTTTAACTTGTTAAATAAAAAAACAACTTAGTTTTTCTACGAATCCTTTCCTAATTGTAATCATGCCTAGTAATTAGATTATTATTGGACCAAATTGTTTTAACATTATATAATTGCTGTTAAATTATATTATTATTATTGCTGTTAAAGTTAATTGATTTTTATCTATTTATAAAATTATGTACTGCAAAAAATTTCCAAGACTTTCAATCTTTTAACGCACGAGGTTTTGCTTAGAACTATTCGGAACTGTTTATTTTTTTTTTTTTAATATTTATATGAAGTATTGTTTTTGCATGCTGCACTTCTTGTAAATCATCATTCAGGCTATGATAAGAGAATATTCCTTCCATTATTTTGACCTTCGAATATATATCAGTTTATATCTTATATGGTTTTTTACAGAGTGATGTGGTTCTCGATGACTGTGTCTAACTGTGTCGGATATTGAGAGTCAAAACAATAATAAGAATATTTTCTTGTCATAGCCCTAGTCGTCATATATGGTTGCGGTATCTAATCTTGAATGTACCAATGTACATTTCTTCATTATTGAATTGATCATGTATATACTAGCGGGACTTGTGGAAATTCCACAGCGACATCTTTCATAGATAATATATTGCTGCTGGGCATTCCGTGGACGTTCAATGTTAATGGAGACCCACGATGTTATTGTAGCCCAAAACTGTAAAAGTATTTATCTAAGTAATCTGGTTATTATGGTTTATCTCCAATATCCTTATACGAGTCTGTGACATATTTTCATTGTATGGATGCCCAATGTGAACAGAAAGCCTACAATATCATTATATCACCTTTAGACAGAACAGATACTACTCTTGGATCCTAGCCAGAAGACCAAGAAGGTATATTTTAGTTTCACATATGCCCCAAAAGCAGCATCATTATTTTATTTTAATTAATTTATTTTTTTACATTGCATTTTTGGTGATCGGGAGATCCTATTTATTAAAAAGGATAGAAAGTGCTAACATACTATGGACATGAAATTAGAGTATCTATATACTAATTTAATGTTCATAGTATGTACCTTTTATCCTCCTTTTTAATAAATAGAATCGTCAAATCAAATAATTTATAATCTGGAAACCATGACACATACATACTAATAGTAGTACCTTTAACATACATAGTACTACTATGTAAGTTAAAGGTACTACGGTGTTAATATATCGATAGTTACTCTAAAAAGTTTATACGTTTACCAACAGGTTTATTCATGATAAATTCTGAGAAAAATTTGTCTTTATCTGCCGTTTTGTAAACAAAATGAGATAGGGAATACATTTAAGGACTGTTTAAGAATGAAATCATATCACAAACTGACTACGTAGACAAAATAATGATGCATTAAAGTTCTTTGTTTAAACTTTTGTTTTTTACTCTTGCGATACCATTTTATTTTTATAATGAATTTATGCAACCATCTTAGAAATTTATTCGAAATATTTTAGATGGATGATAGTGATTATTATTAGTATATGGAGGGGGGGGGGGGTTGTCATTCTTTTTAGAATCATTTTACACCTTAAGCCTGCAGGACATCTAATGAAAATTCCTGATGTTCTGAGTATAGGTTTTTTTAAAGTTTGCCATAGAAAAATTTTTACACGTACTGTTATTTTTTAAATTGTTCAGTACTTCTGCAATTTACAAATCATGCTAGTTTTTAGATAAGATTTTTAAGGTAAATTCAATTTTTATCATATCTTTTGTTAGGTGAAAGTACAGAATAGTTAAAGCCTGCTTGCTCAACATGTTAAGAATCGGTTTCTAAGTAATATTATTTCAACACGATCTGTAAACTGCAGAAGTACTGGCTTTTTTATTGTGTTACTCTTGTCTAGGGCAATGCGAAATAGCCTTGCTAGTCAAAAGTGAAGTGAAAAATTACATTATTAATCATACAGGTAAGACTGAATCATCTTAATCATTCCTCGCAAAAAAAAGATGTTAAAAAAAAATGCAAAGATGCCATGCAAAGGTGAAAAAGAAAACGGGCAAGAAGATCTAAGAAGAAAAAAAAATCATAATTCATGCATCGAACAAATTAACACTAAATTCATCTTTTGATAATTATTAGCAGTTCAGCCTGGCTTTGCTCGGGCCCTATCTACTGTTCATAACTTAATGTGCATATGTGTGTGTGTATATATATATATATATATATATATATAAGAAGTTTGACACATGTGCAGGTAACCTACATCTAAAATTTCAAGTATTTAAACCCAAAATTGGCGGAGGAGTTTGGAAGAGTCAGCAAAGGTCAACTCTACAAACTTTGACCTCTTGGCAGCCAAATTTTCATCCCAAAACATTAAAAAGCTTGTTTCATGTCTGAATACCCTTTATGAAAACTTTCAAATGTTTAGACCCAAAATTGGCTGAATAGTTTGATAGAGACCGCAAAGGTCAAATCTTTTGAGCTTTGACCCCTTGGCAGCCAATTTTTGATCAAAAACCAATTAAAAAGCTTTCCCGGTGTCTGAATACACTTTATGTAAATCTCAAATGTTTAGGCCAAAAATTGTCTGAGTAATTTCGTAGAAATCGCAGAGGTCAAATTTTTTTTAACTTTGACCTCAATATTCACCCTTTAACATTTATTCCTTTGGGCTCAAATCAAATTAAAAATCTGATCCATGTCCAAGTAACCTACTTCTAAAATTTCAAGTGTTTAGACCCAAAATTGGTGGAGGAATTTGGTAGAATTTTCAAAGGTCAAATCGTTCAACTTTGACCCCTTGGCAGTCAAATTTCTGGCCGCAAAACCGATTAAAAAGATTTTCCCAAATCTCAAGACTGAAAATTGACAGAGTAGTTTGGTAGGAAAATCTACACACACACAATTTCACTTTTATAGATATATAGATTTACACTGTTCTTCTCACATTACACACACTGAAAGCTGAAACGGCAGCAGCATTCACCCTGAACGGGTTGAACCAGCTTCCTTCAGAGAAAATGTCTAGGGAATAAAGTTCACAATCACAAGTGGTCCTTAATCGCATGTATATCCCAATTATGAGAGATAATGATGTTATGCTTTTAAAATTCTCGCATGTAGGTGTCGATATGCTCCTACCTACAGCGCCTGGTCTTCCCAAACTGTCAGCCATCTGGTAGTGACCAGGCTCAACAATGCTTAGGTGATCTAATGAGAATCGATGTGTCAACAAGATCGTGCCATATATAGCTATGGCACCTTCCATCTTTATTCGGTAACTCTGGCGAATGTGATTACCTAAAACCTGCACTAAATAGTCCAGACTTAACTTATCGCTACCATAAAAGAGACAATCTTCGTTTAGCATATAAAACCTTAATATGAGAAAGAACAAGTACACGCTGGAACGAGAGTATTTGTGTAACAACCACATGTGGCTAGTATGCAGCTGCATTCGTAGAAGACAGGCTTAATGAAAGTCAGCAGTGTTGTTTTAGCACTTTAAGGGTTAAGATTGTTGAGCAATAAAAATCAGTATTAAAACGGTGTTGGAGAAATGTATACTACATGATACAGTTCCAGTGGCAAACACATTGGTTTCGAGATCAGTATTTATATAAGTGTTGTTGGAGAAAAACCTACTACATGATAAGGATCTAATACATCCAATATGGTATCACTGGAGAAAAGTATACCATGTAATAAAGTTTCAGTAGTCGGCACATTGTTTCCATCAACAGACAAAGACAATCCTTGGGTGGTTTTTTTTGACACTTAATTCTTCCAATAACCTTCTGGGAATTTCAATCTTTAAATAATCCAATGTGGAGGTTCTAGGAGGTCCACCTTCCTAGGCTTTACCTTTTATCCCTTTGAAAAGGACTGACTTCATTGCTAATTACTTCAGGCACCCTTACTTTGACCTAGTTTATAGTAATTTTCTATGACTCCAAATTCACTCTTTTTATCCTGGTGAACACAACTGTTTAGGTATTTTCTTGATTAAAAATGTATCTTTTGTAGTTTTTTCATCTATTCCTGACACATACAGAGGGAATGTATGACCAGCCCATTCCTCTCTTTAAACACACACACCTACACAACTCTTTTATATTGATTCCTCAAAGAATGAGTCAGTATAATGGTTGTAACTCCTTGATGAAAACATCAATTACTTCCCTTTAGTATATAAAATGATTGACTCCTCCCTCTTGATGAAATCTATGACAGTTAAGGGTTAAAGAATAATTATTTTCTAAATTTCAGATATTATTCATCCAGGACAATGCTGATCAAGAATATACTAACTTTGTGGATCTTTGTTTTGTACTTTTTAGACTTTTTATCAGGGCACACGTACAGACAACTTCCCTTTATATAATAAATGTCTGAATAGAACTAAAGATGAAAAAAGATGCCATGAAAAAAAATATATAAATTAATAAAAACATCCTCATGAACAAAAACAAAATAAAGAGAAACTACAGTAAAATCACAAAATAATCTGACCACGGCAAAAATCATGCCACAAATAGTAATAGTATTGATCTAGCTACAAAAAAAAAACTGCAGCATCAATCGTGGTTTGGGTCTGACGAGGACGGATTATAGCAGATGCACTAGTACATTAGATGAAAGTCACAGTTCGATATTTTTCATGTCAAAACCGGAAAAAGTACAAAATCAAAGGGGATACTTACAGGGGTGAAGACATTCGATGATTGTGGTGGCATCAATAAAATATCCACCGCACAAAATACAGGTTAGATGAGGATTTAAATCGGTTATCTTAATACCTATCGTCCGTTGGGCCTCTGAAAATAAAGAAAAATAAGATATACGTGAATTAATTCAAATTAATAAATGCAAATTCTTTTTTTGTCCCTCGACAAAAGGAGGGTGGACCTGTAAATTCACCCTTGTTTTTCTGTCTACACTTTTCTCAATAACGACGCCTTGAAATTTAAAAAAAATTTGCACAAACATTAAACATGATATGAGTAAAAAACAGTAACAGAACGGATTTTTCGGGGAAAACTCCGGTTGCCCCCCTAGGGGTGCCTTTCAAGTTAAAATGGTTAAAATTGACACTTTTGTGCTTATTAAAATAAATTAATGCCTTGGATTTTTATAAAACTTTCTGAAAAGTTGTAACTAACTGATTTCCATATAATTTTGTTTGTTTATACTTTGCAATAACTCTTGGGTGTGTCCCAAGGGCTCTTTTAGGGCTAATAAAAACACTCCATTTCTGGGATTATTTTTTCAAAATTTTCTGTGTATGTCTATATAACAGTTTTGCATGGTGCTGAACTCAAATTTAAATATGTTAAAGCCTTTGGGACTGGGAGAATGATGGACTTAGTCATTTCTTTTTTTGCATGGTGCAGAACTCAAATTTACATATGTGAAGACCTAAAACTGCACCGTTTGTTCATTTTCACCAGGATTTGACGTCCGCTGAGGATTTTTGGGGCTAAATGGCGGGGGTGGGGGGGAATGCTAAACTTAGTCATTTTTTATGCATCGTTCACTGTACACGCACGGGGGACCATGCATGCTTCGTTTGTTCTTTATTTTACGCACCAATATTACGATCAAAAGTTTTGTTACACAAGATGTAAGATCATAAACAAAATCCAAATCAAATTGTTTCAAGGATGCTACTCCCGGCGGAAAAAGAAAACTATTTGCAAATAGAGAAAGAAGAATTAGCTATAATATTTGCAATATAAAAAAAAATTTCATAAATTTTTATATAGTAGAAAATTTATATTACATCTGGACCATCGACCAATGTTAGCAATATTCAATCAAAAAGTAAAAAAAAAAAAAAAAAAATTCTTTTGGTAATAGGGTATGAATATCTCCAGTATCAAATAATTTACTTTATGTATGAAACATATGAGAAATATTTGGAATCAAGTCTCCCCTTGCTGTTATTTCAGATCATTTGAAACCATTGCAGCAAGTTTTAGTCTCCCCTCTATCAAAGTCAGAGGTTTGGGGAAAATATCAGATATTTTTTAATTCATATGCAAAATTAGGAAAGCAAATGACTATGAAATATTTTATGGCTATAAAAAGTACCAAAAATAAACTGGATGATCCTCTTCATGTGCGACCTTAAACGCAAATGTCATATAGCTCTCTACACAATTCAGGTCATTACCTTTCCAACGAGCCTTCATTTGTGACATTCTGATCAATTGTCACCGAGATTTGGAACTTATAAAATTGCCAATATATATATATATATATATATATATATATATATATATATATATATTATATATATACTAGCATTTCAGCCCAGAGTTGCCCGGGTGTTTGGATGTGTATGTTGAGCAAAAAAAAAAAAAAAAGTGGTAGTAGGAAGGCAGGCTCGAACCCGTACCGCAAAGGAAGAAAGGAACGGGGTAAAACCTAACGTTTATGCTGTTACGATCACCGCCAAACCGATTGTGTTTGTGCGTTAAAAGTAATTAAAGATTTTGTTGTTTCATGAATTTTAAAGACTACGTTCATTATTTACTTGTTACATTTCAAATATATATTTTGTAAAATATATATCTTTAATAGGGTCTGCCAAACAATTGTGAAAAATGGACCGCATGTTTCCGTGACGTCAGATTTGTGTTAACTATACAAACTATGGAAAAGCAGAAGCGACTTAATGATTTTTTAAAACCTTTGTTTATCTTCTTCAAACTGCAATTAATAATTAATCTTTGTTATAATTTTGTTAGGTTTTAAGATTTACAGTTTAATGATTGATGATGATATAAACATTTGTATATTAAATATGAAATACGGTTTTACTGAATGTTCTTTTGATTACCTAGGGGTTTCCATATTTTGTTCGGTAAAAAGAGACAAACAAAATATGAGTGGGGGGGGTCAAAATGCATAATATTTGTGCAAAAATATTTTCAAATTGGTTTTAATCTGGCGAGAAAATAGCTGACAAGAGTCATGTTTATATTAAAACTTAATATTTAAAAAAAAATTTAAACACAATTAATTAAAAATCTATGTTGTAACGGAACATTTTGAAATGATGGAATTTTAATCGTTTTAATCTTTTAAAAATTAAAAAAATTTTAGGAAATTTCTTTTTCTTGGCAGTTCAACTGATTATAGTATATATTAATTCGAAAAACGCTATTAAAAAAACATAATATTAAATTTATGATTTTTTAATTGCAACTTCAAGGTAATTTTTTGTTCAATACGTGCATTTAAATTTTAAAAAAATATGTTTTACTTATTTGAACTCTTACGTTTCATAATAAATAGAAATGTCGATAGATTTAAATATATTTTGTTCAAATTTCGAAAAAATAAATATGGGGGGGGGACACGCACTAAAAAAAATATTTTCCCTCATATATTTTACAGAAACTGCATTTTATATGTAATTTCATTCTAAAATGGATAAGTATCGAAAATTTCACGAAAATCTGACCATTAGTTGATTTTTGCTAGATTTATTAAACACGGGTCTGTTTTCACGTTCGGAATGCCTACTACATGGAAACGTTATTTTAAAGCGCCAATTATGTAAACACGATTTTCGTCTCGCAATTTCATTATTTTCGTTCGATGAAAAAAATTTTTTTTAAATTATTACTGGTTTATTTTGCCCTTCTTTTAAATGTTACAAAAGTTATACTGATAATATTAATTTATGATAAAGTTACATCGTGTTACATATAGGGGGGGGGGTAATTCTGTGGTGACTTTTGGAGGTGCTTAATGTTTAAGAAACAAATTAGTCTCCAACGTTTAGGACATATAAAGCACCTGTTGCTAAAAGGAATCAACTCCACGTTTAATGACCCCCCACCCCCATGCTGCCCCCCAAAAATTATATGCTATGAAACAAAACTATCCCGGGGGAAACTAATCACTCAGTTTCCAGGGAAATAAAAAAATTAAACAAAGCCCCCTCCACCCCCACCCCCTCATCTATGTTCACTGAGTCAATTATCTCTAAAATGTACTGAGTCAATGAGGAAGCATTCTAATCCACCCAGACTCCATCACGCTCTACACATCCCCCCCCCCCATCCATCACTAGTTCCCTGGTGACCCAAGCCAGAAAGTAATCTGTTTAATCTATTAAAAGAAGAAAAGTGCGGGAGGGGTTGTGCAGAATGAGACACAGGACTGAAGAGGTGGCCAGTTAATATATTGAAAAGATGGAGGAGGAAGGGCAAGGAAGTAAAAAGGGGGCTAAGAAAGAGACAAAAAACAAACAAAAAGAAAACAAAGAATTGGATGTGGAATGTAGAGTTGATGTATTAATTATAAATATTACAAGATTAAATGTTTTGGAGATGAATAGATTTGAATTAAGAATGGCAGATGACAGAAAACAATAGATGTTTATTAGGCAAAAAAAAATAATAATAATAATATAGCAAGATGATGATGATTATTATTATTATTATTATTATTATAATAATAATAATAATAATAACAACAATAATAATAATTCTAATTTCGTTTTCCAACGTCTCCCTGAAAAGAGATGGGATTGATTCTCAGAGGACTTCCCTCAATCCCGGCTCCAAACCAGGAGCTTCAAAGATCAAGGGTTTTCTTAGGGATATCCCGCGGTACCTAAAATATCAGGGATTCGTAGTTTTTACAAATGTCCTTCCAGATGATTTGATACTACACCTAGCGTACCAACTACACCAGGATTATTTGTGTTTTAACCCCATATATACGCCTTATCTCCAAAGCCAACGGAGCATAATTGCTCCATTTCTCGTTCTCCTCTCTCACATTCCTGTCCTAGGGTACTGAGAAGTCTACAACTTGCCGGTTTTTTGAGACCTTGTCAATGACCACCAAATATGAACGATTATGTTCAAATTGCTTGGTTGTCATGACACTTTTGTCCCATCATACTTCTTTATATTGCCATCCTCACTTGTTCTCACTTCATCCGGCACCTCCTCAAACCACTTTCCAGCACACTTCACCCCAATCTACTTACAAATCTCCCAGTATATCCGGAGCCCCGTGCAATCGTGTCTTTTGCAGTACTCTCTCTGAGCAAATCCGCTACACCCTGCTGCAAGGTGCACAATTGACTCTGAAATCATAATAATAACGTAAGTGCTTAAGGCATTTGTAGGGTCTTAGATCCTACCCCCCCTCCAATATGCACGTGTGCGCAAAGTCTGGACAGTGGCTCCATTACCAAATTGGCCATAAAAAAAAGAACTGGTCTTTTTTTATTCTTTTCAGATGAGCGTACCACAGTATCTAGAGGTATGAATAGAGAAAAGGGATAAGAAAAGAAAAGGCTTGTTTTACAATCCACAGACGTACGAAAAGGTTGTCAAAAAACAAATATACATCAAATAAATGTTATCAAAGGCAAAGGAGTTATTTTTCTTTACATCTTGGAAGTTTTGTCAAAACTTCTAAGATATAAAGAGATTCCGCAGTCATTTTTCTTCTTCATACGTGGCGTTCAACATTACTTGTTTTTCGAACTGAGTAAACATTTTACATTAAATGAAAACACTAAAAACATATCCAGTTAGGTAGAAAAGTAGCTTATCTTGCCTTTGATAACATTTATTTGTTATGTATTTATTTTTTTGACAACTGTTTCGCACCTCTGTGGATTGTAATACAAACCGAAAAGAAACTATTAAATAGTGGTAATCAGATATAATAAAATACTTTTTATATTAAAGATGTGTATATGCCGCTCCTTTTCTGGGAGGGGGGGGGCATCACATTGCTAAAGAGAAAGTTATTCTTAACTAGCATTTAGGTAAAATGTTTTTAGTTCAAAAGCGTTACAAACAGAATGAACATTTTTAATCAGATATTTTTCATTCCCGGTTCAACCGGACAAATTTCAGTGCTTGTGTAGATTAGTGATCTTTTAAACCAACACATTTCAGGTGAAAACATTATTATGTACTTACGTGCCATGTCGAAATTAGTATAACTTACAAAAATCACAAAAAATGGATCAATAGAAAAACAGTAACAAGTAAAAACTAGAATTTATCGAATTATGAAGTTTTATCATAATTTTTTAATGTGGAAGAGCTGTGCAACCAATTCAGCATGACAAACTGATTTATCTCCCTTAACTAAAATTAAAGGTCTGCAATTTTTAAACAGAACATAATTGTAGATGATACGGCATAATCACACTGACATACCAGTCCCCATTAGATCACTGACGTTAAGCAATGTTGAGCCTCGTCAGTACTAAAATGGGTGTGTGTGCTTTCCACTTATCTTGGCATTGTGTCCAGTCATTTAGCACTTCTCCTTGCCACTGGATTCCAGCAGACCTGATTCAGGAGGTGTGGTTGGAGATTATGCAACCCTTGTTTCACAATTACATACGCAGTTACCCTTACAGGGGGTATCCATTGTCTCTGGAGACTAAACAGAGACATTGGTAATTATTAGGGCTCTGACAACAGCATATTCTTTTTATTGTTTGGACTCTTGAGTATATACCCATTAATATCTTATGTTTTTATAAAGATTGATGTGGTTCTCGGTCGATTAAGTGTGTCTAACTGTGTCGGATATATACCCGAGAGTCAAAAGAATGAAAAGAATATTCTGTTGTCACAGCTCTAGAAATTATATATGATTTTTTTGTCACAACTAGTAAATCTTCTATTGAATCGTCATTGAATTTCTGGCAAAAGTGCATTAAGAATAGTAGTGACCATCTAGAAAAATAAATTCGGAAACAAAAAAAAAGTCATTCATTTTAATGGTACAATTTCCGTCTTTGTAGATTTCCAACTTCTTGAGTTCAAAAAAAAAAAAATAGGAGGCTTTATTTTTGGAACGACCCTTGTAAACGTTTTCACACCATTTAAAATAATGTTTCTGAATTTTTGAGATGAGGATTGGTTATTCGTATTATCTGGATTCTTTAGACTACTCTTCTCATCTTGAATGTCATTTTCACAACGTTTCGGCCTATGTAACCTCCAACCTTCTTCAGGTGTATCTTGCTAAACTCGGGAATGTTTATGTTGAACTCGGGAATTTAGATGGATTTTTTAACAGAACCAATTTATTTACTTCATAGGAATAGCATGCTCTTGTTCAGTCAACCATGACTGGATAAAGGTCCTAAGTAATTCGCAATTGTATTTTTCAATCACCCACACTGAGGATTGAACCTTCAACCTTCAGGAGAATATCACTTTTACAATTGATTTTTCCAAGAACTTTAACCACTACAGCATATGTTCTTGTGAAATTCCATCCAAATTCCCGAGTTTGACAGAAACATTTGAGTTCGATAAGTTCACCTGAAGAAGGTCAGAGTTTGCATCAACCGAAATGTTGTGAAAATGACACTCAAAATGAGGACAGTAGTCTGTTTATTTGTTGTATATTTTAAATAATATATTATTTGTTGTATATTTTAAATAATATATTATTTGTTGTATATTTTAAATAATATATTATTTGTTGTATATTTTAAATAATATATTATTTGTTGTATATTTTAAATATATTATTTGTTGTATATTTTAAATAATTTATTATTTGTAGTATATTTTAAATAATATATTATTTGTTGTATATTTTAAATAATATATTTACAAAAATGTTTATTAAAATGTAATTTTAATTCAAAATTACACTTTTTTTGTACTTCTCCAGATTTTGTTTCTTTATCATTTTTCTTTTTCATCTTTTGTGCTAGTTCGAGAATTGGTATTTTAGTTGACTTATGAAGATTTTCAAGTCTTCTGCTTTTTTTTTTTTTTTTTTTTTTTTGACTACTTTTCTTTTTCAATTTCATGCTTTCCTTTTCTATTGTTGTATTGCCGGGGAGGAGGAGGTATATATTAAGTATGCAGGTCTTCTAGATGTGTAAAATGTTCTAATGAATACATATGTTCATCTAGCGCTGTGATCATCTAATCTAGTTTTTCTATTGTTTATTGAATTAATGTGTGTGGATCACTTACAACAGCGTTGACATATTAACAGATACAGTTTAACAACGAACACGTAACATTCACTGTTGGTATATGACAACCTGTTAAAACCTTCAAAATTCCAAAAAGCCCTCAAAATATTTATTTTCATTGAACTAATGTTTACACAATCCCCTTCAGATTAATGTTTACACAATTCCCCTTTTTCTTAAATGTTAATTTAATTTAACAATTTCTTTTCAATAATTTGAATAATAAGTATGTAAACATTAATCTGAAGGGAATTATGTAAACGTTAATCTGAAACAAAAGAAATCAAATATTTTTTTCAAAACAAAAACGTATAATTCAAATTATAAAAAAAATGTTAAATTAAGGGACAAATAACAGTCGGGAGGGGGGGGGGTTTATATCGACCCATGGAGAAACATACCCCTGGTTCATATTTGGTCTTTATTTGACGGATCATCAGAAAAGCTGCAAATGAAGAGTCATACAATTCAAAGTCTTGGTGATATTTTACAGTAGCTTTATTCCGGATGTTTACCCCATTGGAAAGCTGCAAAGCTGGTCCTGCCATTTCTGATCCCTCTCTACCTGGAACCATCATGATCTGAAGACTGTATTTTTCTCCCTCTAGCTACCGAATCAGTCTGCTCTTTGACTCAATTCTAAACTCAAAATGATACATATCTTTCAAGCTCTACACTAAGATCCACATCTTTTTCATTTTTCTTGGCCTTCGGGACAAGATCAAAGTGTGGTGAAAGAAGATACTAGCTGGGAGAAACTTTTGACTTTGTTTAGTTCTGGAGTGACAAGGATGACCAACGACCCCCAAAATCCCCCCTTTTGAGTTGGCCATGTGCCTAAGTTTTTTGTTCATCGTTGATTTTTTTCTGTATTTTTTTTAACATGAATAAAAGATTTAATATCTCAAAGTGTAGTATCTGTTCTTCAGATGCTGCACTTCTATTTCTTGTTCTCTTTCGGTGGAGGAGAAATCCTTCACGACTGAGACAATTTTTATTTTTGTACCTTTTCTCCACGTTAAAAAACGACCCTGGTGTCTAACTCTGTCCCGTGGGGAGGCATAGTAAATAGGTACACTAAGATCCACATCATATTAAGTGACCTCAATGTAAAAACGATATCAGACTCTAAAGGTCAGACCTATTTTAAAATTATTGTTTGTGTTCTAACATTCTTTTCTATTAAAACATTTTAACATAAATAATTTTATATGTAAATATCTATTTCACTATAACATTCTTTCTGACATTCTAATTTTACAAATATTAATAACGATCATGATAATCATCAACCTTTTGGCATTGCCTGGCCAATATCTAACGATATCTCCCATATGCTAAAAGCCGAAATCCCAAAATTCCAGAAAAAAACTAGAATACTCTCATCACTACCACTATGCTCAAGTGTCAGTTTTTGTCACGTATCTTTGTTTATATTATCGTTAACTTAAATTCCAGCCATTAAGTTAACATCCCTGGGAACTATTAAATATAAAAAAATATTTATTGTAAATATTTTTTATTCTAAAACATATTTTAGCTGATAAACCTTTCTTTTTTTTTTTTTTGAATAATCTTTAGAGCCGTCAACCAGCACATATTTCGGCATTGCACGGCAAATATCCAACACTATCTCCCATATGCTAAAAGCTGACATCCCAAAATTCCGGAAAAAAACTAGAACACTTTTATTACTACCACTATCCTCGAGTGGCCTTTCACCTCCATAAGTGGTAATATATTAAAAAAAATTCTATTATAATAATTGTAAAAGCTATTTGTCTAAAGGCTTTCAAGAATTCTTTTTGTTTTTAGTGAATAAAGGATAATAATGGATACGCATTCATGACAAGATGGAGGAGACTTAAAGAAAGGAAAAAATGAGAAATCGGTTTTTAAACTTTTTTGTTTATTTATTTAGCATTTTCTGGGAGGGGGGATGCTTAATAGACTCGTGACAAGCATGCCTAATTAAACTTTTGAGTTAATGATAGCCTTTTCAAGTCGGAAAAAAGGCGGAATTTTGAAATCAGAATTAGCCAAGAAACGCCCTTTCTCCAATTGCTAAGGAGGAGTTATTTGATCTCTCTAAAAAGGAAAAATTTATAGTTATTCACAACAACAATTACAACATCAGTCTATTTTTACAGATCCGTTTCGTTATGTAGATTATTATGTCAATACAGCCTTTTTGTGCATATACTCTTCAGAAAAATTAGAAATTTTATGCTTAGATAGAAAAAATGCATTACTATATAATGCACCAAGAAAAAAAATTCATAAAGGACACACACACAGGCACACACACTAGCAAGCCACCCAGTGTTGTCTGGTCGTAGAATATGCTTAAATATGATATTTTAATTTATGCAGATTTAATATTTATTAATTCTATTATATATAGTATATAGTAATGATTTCAAAAGTTACAATAAAAATATGACTTGGGTGCTATCAGCTAGAATCGAAGCCAAAACCTATTGCTCTTCAGCAATATTTATTGCCACATGAGCCAAGTCCATACACATATAAAAATGTAAAAAACAACGTTGTTAAAAAGGTATGAATCAAGTTTTTTTGTTTTTTTTTAATTTGGAACCCTTAGCAGCTATTTTTATCGGCTAAAAACCAAATTGAATTTGTTCTATAGGCAATGGCGTAGCATCAGTTTTTGCCATCCGGGAGGGGGGGGTCGGTCGTAAAATTTGCACCCCATCCCCCGCTGGCATATGATTACCTGTTTTGCCTCCCTCTCCTGACATACGATTACATGTTTTGCCCCTCCCGCTGGCATATGATTACATGCCCCCCCCCACTGGCATATGATTACCTGTTTTGCCGCCCCCTAACTGTTGGTATATGACAACTTGTTAAAACCTTCAAAATTCCAAAAAGCCCTCAAAATATTTATTTTCATTGAACTAATGTTTACACAATCCCCTTCAGATTAATGTTTACACAATTCCCCTTTTTCTTAAATGTTAATTTAATAATTTCTTTTCAATAATTTGAATAATAGTATGTAAACATTAATCTGAAGGGAATTATGTAAACATTAATATGAAACAAAAGAAACCAAAGAATTTTTACAAAACAAAAACGTATAATTCAAATTATAAAAAAAATGTTAAATTAAATTAATTGACTACACAAACAAATATATTAATAAATTTTAATGAGAACATTTGAAAACCTGAAAATGTTATGAAATGATAAAATCATTTCTATTTTATTTTTTGTTGTTGTTAAAGTCCGAAGTTTCGTCAAATAACATGGCTGTATCAAAGCGAGGATAGTTCGATGTAGTTTTCTTTTTCTTCATAATGTTATTATTAAGAGGTTGAGCCTCTCAAAGAGAAAAAAATGTCTTGTATCGGCGCTTTTTGAAATCCTTGTATGTAATCGCTCGGTTTAAACGCAAAATTTAAGAAATGGAAAGTCACACATTTTAGAAAATATTTTTTATAAATTTAAATGAGAATATATGAAATTTGAATTGATAAATTCAAATCAGAACATCTGAAAACATGAAAAGGTTAAAAAATGATAAAATCATTTTTAGTTACTTTTTTATTGCTATTTATGAATTTTCACAAAAAACCTGGCTGTATCAAGGAAAGGATAGTCCGATGTGATTTTCTTTTTCATCATAATGTTATTATTAAGAGGTTGAGCTTCCTGAAGAGAGAAAAAAATCTTGTATCCATGCTTTTTGAAATCCGTAGTGTAATCGCTCGGTTTAAGCGCAAAATTTAAGAAATTTGTTGTTGTTAATAATGTTTCAATCCTTTTAAAAATAGTTTAAAAAATGCTTTTTCAATAAATGCATTTATGAATTGAAAATAAGGCTACAAATTTATTTTTTGTGAGAGAACTATCGCAACGCATCAAGTCAGTTGAAAATTTACAAACATACTTTCCGCACTTTTTTCGGCAAAGTTATCAATAACTATCAAAATTCACTATCAACAAGTTCCCTCTCTACGGAGAGGATTGCAAAGTCTGTAAGTCTGGCTCAGTTTTGATTGAAGGTAGTTTTTTATAAGCTTCAGTTTCGAGAAAGAGCGCTCACAGTTGGCTAGGGTAAGGCAAATGCGCAGCAAAATAACAATATTAGGAACGGAATTCCCAAGGTGGTATCTCTGTATAAAGTTCAAAAGTTCAAGAGATCCATTGAGTTTGTCTTTTCCTGAAGCTTTCGGCAAAGAACTTATCTTTTTCTATATGTTCGTCAACTTCACCAAGCTGACAACCATAATTATCATCAAGCAGATTTGACGGTGTAAGAAAAGCGTATTTACTTGCAAGATTGTGAACTTGTTGATATCTGAAAATATTTCTTCAGTCAATGTGTCTATGACAGACAGCATTTCCCGACTCAACTCGGTATCAAACCCCAGTGCTGCATCAGTCAATCGTTCACCACCCATTCGTTTCTTTTTGCGGATACAATGCTCCATGCTTATCCCCATTTAAGAGCAGTTTTTTTTGACTTGTCTATTGCAGTGTCCACCATCTTTTCTCTATTCTGAAGAAGGTAATCTTTCAACGCCATTAGCCTGACAGAACTTTATTGCAGATCCAGACCCTTTTCTTGAAGATACTTCTGGGCATCATTGATTTCTGGGAGAATAGTTTTCCAAAGGCTCAGAAATAAAATAAATGGAAACAACAATACCGAGTTGAGAATTAAAGATGCATCTGGTCTTGTGGTTGCATTTTCTCCTTCTCCTGTGAGCTGTCCAGGGCAATGATGATTCCAATAATTTCTTTACCACATCATTTACAGCATCTGCTTGACTACTCCATCTATTTTCCATAGTTCGCTTGATACTTAGACCGGTCAACTGAATCAAGACGTCCCAGCGATGTGTAGATGCAGAAAAGAACAAGAATAACTGGTCCAGTATGCCAAAAAATGTAACAGAGTGAACCGCTACAGAAGCGGCATGTATACAAGTCAGATTTAGTGAATGATTAGTGCATGGCACAAATAGAGCTTTTGGGCTGATTTTGGAGATTCGTTTCTGCACACCCGATCGGTGGCCTGCCATAATAGCAGCATTGTCAAATGCCTGGCCAATACAGTCGTCAATCTGAATCCCATCATTCTCCAGTTCTCTCAAAATCAGTTTAGAAATGTCCTCCACACTTTTACCTTTTGTCTCGATGAAGCAGAGAAACGACTCCTCCACTGTTATTTTATTTTCATCAAGTTTTACGTAGCACAACACTCACTCATTTGATCCTTGAACCATACATCAGAAGTGCTATAAAAATTATGCAAAAATATTTGCTTTCCTTGATCTGATCGCTGGTTTTGTTTATCACCTGCTTTGCTAAAATGCTCACAAATTCATTTAGAGTTTGTGGTGACAGATAAGTAGCGATTTTCTTTCCCAGGTTAACTTTCACCAAATGAAAGAACATACTTGACCAATAAATTTAACAATTCTAAAAAATTCCCTTTGTTTTCTTGATTTCTTCAATCATTATGGTTGTCTTCCTGGTGACCCCGTAGTGCCAGATTCTGCTTGGCGAGAAACCTGATGATGTCCAGCAATCTAGCTAGAATTTCCCGCTAATTCTTAGTTTTCTTAATAAGATGTTGCTCTACTTTGTCAACTACCTTTCCTTCAGCAAGTTGGATCTCTAGATCCTTCCAGTTGAGGAACGGTTGAACTATATTAATTACATCTGTAAAATCGGTTGCAGTGTATATTTTAGCGCCAACTAGTGATTGCTTTTCCAATTCTTTAACTTCAGGCGCATCATCACCATTGACAATTTTTGATGTATCAACATTGTCAATGTCAATTTCCGATATAAGTATCAACATTAGTAATACCAACTTCATCTTCGGTTTCAGCATGATTTTCGACTTTCGTTTCGGCCATAGAAGTCTTTTCCATGAATTTCAACAGCATGCCTTTATTCTTTTTTGCTTCCTCTTTTGTTTTTCGATTTTTATGAAATACTGCATCACTCTCCTCTATTCTCTTCATTACAGTTCCTTCTTTGAAAATTCACGCAAATATTCGGAAAAAAATTTTAAATTCTATTTTTAAAAATAGCACGGCATTTCTTTGTATAAGCACCTTCTTGTGTTGTTCCGTACTAATACCACAAAAGGTGAGATATCCCCCCCCCCCATAAAATCATTTTTCTGAGATACCTAACCCTAAATATATATGTATACATAGATATAGAGAGAGAGACCGTCACTACCCCCCCCCCCAAAACAAGAAACTTACAAGGAAAGAGTCTTTCATTTTATTTTCTATTTTAAAAGTTATGTGTCTTTGACCACTTTTCCATTCGGTTGAGTATTTTATTTTCTACTTTTGAGTGGTTCAGTTTTGATTGAAAAAAAAATTACAAACGAAGCTCCTCGCTCCTACCTCACGAAGAGGGGAGCATGTTTCGCCTTTTTGAATTCTGACAACTATTAAAAAGTTAATATTTAAAGGGAAATAAAGAGCGTTTAAAACTAATTTAAAACGCCAATAAATGATTCAAGTAGGTTGCAAAGTAACTTTTATAGCCGATGGGAACGTTTATTTGTTGTATATTTGATTTTTTTTTACTTTTTCCAATCTCTCTTTATTGTAAAGCAAATGCCCCAAAAATAATTAAAATCATATTACCAGAATTAATTCATCATAATAAATTTTGTTTTAATCGCAAATACGTCAGTGATTATAAAATTTTGTTAATAGTTTGAAAAAATCAATTACTCTGTGATTGTTTGAAACTTGACAGAAATTCTGCAGTATTTAAACTATCATTTTTTTACAACTTTTCGGTAAATATTTCAAATTTTTTGTTAGCTTTTATTTATTTTCTATTTTCTATTTTTAACCTCTCAAAATGCTGTCTGTTATGTGCCGCTCATAAACGAGGGACACGTTTTTCTGATTCCAATATCTCCAAAATTCCGATTTTTTTTTTAACTTTTCGGAAAAAAATTCTGATTTTTTGTTAGCTTTTATTTATATTTTCTATTTTTAACCTCTCAAAATGCCGTCTGTTATGTGCCGCTCATAAACAAGGGACACATTTTTCTGATTCCAATATCTCCAAAATTCCGATTTTTTTAAAAACTTTTCGGAAAAAAATTCTGATTTTTTGTTAGCTTTTATTTATATTTTCTATTTTTAACCTCTCAAAATGCCGCCCCTGACATGTGCCACTCATAAAATAAGGACACATTTTTCTGATTCCGATATCTCTAAAAGTCCCGATGTTTTACAAACTTTTTGGCATAAAATTTCAGATTTTTGTTAGCTTTCATTTATTTTTATTTATTTTTTTCCCCCTCTCAAACATGCCGCCCAGGGTGGACCCCCACCCCCCAACTTTGCTATGCCACTGTCCAAGTCTTCTATATATTAAGTTTCACATCTATAGATCAAAAATTAACAAAGGAATTTGGTAGAGAGCGTTTTTCAGGCAAACAAGATCACTATATATATAATTTAATTTAAATATATATACGTGGACTTTTAACATTTTATTTTGTCTTCTGATTTTTTTTTTTTTTTTTTTTGAAGATTTAGTATTTATTTATTTGGAGTCCGATTCCAATAGTGTTTGCTCTGACATGCACATTTGAATAAAACCTGAAAGTATTACCAATAATTAAACGGATCAAAATTTGAAAATTACATTGGTTTGAATTCAAAAATTTTTTTTTTATATATATATATATATATATATATATATATATATATATATATATGAATATATCCATTTAGATTTTTACAAAAATATATCCATTTATTTAAATTCTAATTGCCAGCGCATATGAGTATATGTTTATATATTTCTATGTATAGAATTCATTCCTAAACTAATTAATTGATCATCAATTTTGGAACACTGCTAGACGTCAGGGTGGATAATTTGGGCTATACTTATGTTTACTTATTTTCATAAATGCAAAATTCACAATTTAACGGTTTAAAAAACAAAACAAGTGTAGATTTTTTTTTCAATAAATAGACATATCTATTTATTTAAATTAAATTTGATACTTCAATTCATAACAGAATCTTTATCTGGAAATACAAGTTTTATTTTTATACAGTTATTTTTATGCAAAAGTAACAAGGATGCCGTTTGTGAAAATTCAGATGCATCAGTCTTTTTTTTTTTTTTTTTTTTTTTTTTTAAACATTAGATACCAATATTACTAAAATTTGAAATATTTTGAAATACTTTAAAGGAGTTTTTAAGGAGCAGAATATGGGCATAACCTTTGAAAATTCTAATATTTAAAATGTGCATTGAATTTAATTCATTAGACACAAACTAAGATTCACTGAATTTCAATTTCTTCTTTGGAACCCTTGAGCTTAATTTTCTAGAATTATCTTGAAGTGTGCTATCAATGATGTATTCGATTGTATAGCTAAAGAGAGTGTATATTTCTTTCAAATACCGGTTTTCATCTTGAATGTCTCCGACTCATTGTCGTAAGATTGTATTCGAACAAGTATTTCTCTGGATGGGGTAAATAAGCTCCATAGGGACACTATTAGCCTGTATGATGTTCCAGAGGGAGCCTCTGTGAACTAGGAACTTCCATTTCTTTGTGCAAAATCGATGACATCATCATTTTGTGTTCAAATTAAATAGTGTGTAAACTTGATGGATGGCCAAAAGCGTTAAGTATGAATAAAGAAAGTAACGTCTTTTTATTTGTTTTGTTAGATTGAGATTTACAAATATATTTATAAAAAATATAAACATATTTTGAAAGGTTTATATTTTCTTATACAATAAATATGTGAATTCAAACAGATAACGTATTAATAAATCTTACGTTATGCTAACATAAATAATCTATATAAAAGTAACCTTGCCTGTCTGTCCGTCTGAGGAACGGTCTCTACCAAACTATACTGTTTATTTTTGGTTTATAAACTTGAAACTTGATATATAGGGGATCTACCCTTGTGGAACAAATTTGATTTGTTTTTTTTTAGCCTATAAAAATAGCTGCTAAGGGGGCAAATTTCTTTTTTAAAAATGGAACTTGGCAGGCATAAGGTTATTTATACGCATGTGCAAATATACGTTCATATCTTCAACAACATAAATTTTATGTGTACGGATTTATGTCAGATGGTAACGAATAATGCTGGAGAGCTAGATGTTTTGATTTTGATGTTAGCTAATGACACACAAGTCATTTTTTTTTCTTGACTTTTGAAATCACTACTTAATATTGAGTACAATATAAATTGAGAATCAATAGAGAATTAACTGTATAATAATAAATACGAAATTTGTATAAATTAAAATATCATATTTAAGCGTATTTTATGACCGTAAAATGCATATGTGCTGGTGTATATAGCAGGAAAGGAATGATGAAAATGATATCAGGAAAAGAATGATGAAAATGATATCAGGAAAAGAATGATGAAAATGATATCAGGAAAAGAATGATGAAAATGATATCTGGAAAAGAATGATAACAATGATATCTGGAAAAGAATGATAACAATGATATCAGGAAAAGAATGATAAAAATGATATCAGGAAAAGAATGATAAAAATGATATCAGGAAAAGAATGATAAAAATGATATCTGGAAAAGAATAAAAATGATATCTGGAAAAGAATGATAAAAACGATATCAAGATAATAATGATATCAGGAAAAGAATGATAAAAATGATATCAAGATAATAATGATATCAGGAAAAGAATGATAAAAATGATATCTGGAAAAGAATGATAAAAATGATATCTGGAAAAGAATGATAAAAATGATATCTGGAAAAGAATGATAAAAATGATATCTGGAAAAGAATGATAAAAATGATATCTGGAAAAGAATGATAAAAATGATATCTGGAAAAGAATGATAAAAATGATATCTGAAAAAGAATGATAAAAATGATATCAGGAAAAAAGAATGATAAAAATGATATCAAGATAATAATGATATCAGGAAAAGAATGATAAAAATCATATCTGGAAAAGAATGACAAAAATGATATCTGGAAAAGAATGATAAAAATATATCTGGAAAAGAATAATAAAAATGATATCAGGAAAAGAATAATAAAAATGATATCTGGAAAAGAATAATAAAAATGATATCTGGAAAAGAATAATAAAAATGATATCTGGAAAAGAATGATAAAAATGGTATCAGGAAAAGAATAATAAAAATGATATCTGGAAAAGAATGATAAAAATGATATCAGGAAAAGAATGATAAAAATGATATCTGGAAAAGAATGATAAAAATGATATCTGGAAAAGAATGATAAAAATGATATCAGGAAAAGAATGATAAAAATGATATCAGGAAAAGAATGATAAAAATGATATCTGGAAAAGAATGATAAAAATGATATCTGGAAAAGAATGATAAAAATGATATCAGGAAAAGAATGATAAAAATGATATCAGGAAAAGAATGATAAAAATGATATCAGGAAAAGAATGATAAAAATGATATCAGGAAAAGAATAATAAAAATGATATCTGGAAAAGAATAATAAAAATGATATCTGGAAAAGAATGATAAAAATGATATCAGGAAAAGAATGATAAAAATGATATCTGGAAAAGAATAATAAAAATGATATCAGGAAAAGAATAATAAAAATGATATCTGGAAAAGAATAATAAAAATGATATCTGGAAAAGAATAATAAAAATGATATCTGGAAAAGAATAATAAAAATGGTATCAGGAAAAGAATAATAAAAATGATATCTGGAAAAGAATGATAAAAATGATATCAGAAAAGAATGATAAAAATGATATCAGGAAAAGAATGATAAAAATGATATCTGGAAAAGAATAATAAAAATGATATCTGGAAAAGAATAATAAAAATGATATCTGGAAAAGAATAATAAAAATGATATCTGGAAAAGAATGATAAAAATGATATCAGGAAAAGAATGATTAAAATGATATCAGGAAAAGAATGATAAAAATGATATCAGGAAAAGAATGATAAAAATGATATCAGGAAAAGAATGATAAAAATGATATCTGGAAAAGAATAATAAAAATGATATCTGGAAAAGAATAATAAAAATGATATCTGGAAAAGAATAATAAAAATGATATCTGGAAAAGAATAATAAAAATGATATCTGGAAAAGAATAATAAAAATGATATCTGGAAAAGAATAATAAAAATGATATCTGGAAAAGAATGATAAAAATGATATCAGGAAAAGAATAATAAAAATGATATCTGGAAAAGAATAATAAAAATGATATCAGGAAAAGAATGATAAAAATGATATCTGGAAAAGAATAATAAAAATGATATCTGGAAAAGAATAATAAAAATGATATCAGGAAAAGAATGATAAAAATGATATCAGGAAAAGAATGATAAAAATGATATCAGGAAAAGAATGATAAAAATGATATCAGGAAAAGAATGATAAAAATGATATCTGGAAAAGAATGATAAAAATGATATCTGAAAAAGAATGATAAAAACTATATCAGGAAAAGAATGATAAAAATGATATCTGGAAAAGAATGATAAAAATGATATCTGGAAAACAATGATAAAAATTACACCAACAAAGGAGTAAAGGAGATGATAAAAATATGAGCTAAGGTAAAGAAAACTTGTCAAAAAATGACAGGAAAAAAACAAAATGAAAAAGAAATAATAATATTGATAGAAAATAGAAATAACTATAACAATATTAGGCAAGAAGAAAAACCATTGATATTGCAGATGAAAAACAACTCTAAAAATTTCGATAATATCAAACAAGAAATAGCAATAAAGAATTTCAAAAGAAATAATTGAAAATTGTGAATTATTTTTTATTAGGTGAGTGCTTTCTTAATGGAAAATTGAATACAAAAGGGAGAAAGGGGAAGATGAAGAATAAGTGAAGACTTGGAGTAGCGATTCCCTCATTCCCTTTTCCTAAGAACCCTAACCCACCCTAATACCTCATGTGCCCATATTTTTTTTAATTATAGACAAGACCTGGAAGGAATATTTGGTTTAAACAAAGAATACAACTATCAGAAATTTTCTTCAGTAGTGCAAAAAAATAAATAAATAAATAAATATATATATATATATATATACACACACACACACACACACACACACACACACACACACACACACAGACATACTCCTACAAATTTGTTGTTTTTTTTTGTGTATTGATATTCATATTTAAAACCCTTTTTTCTATTTACTAGCGAGGGGTACCCGGCGTTGCCCGGGTGTTTGGAGGTGTGTGTGGAAACTCTGGGTGGGGGTGGGGGGTAAAAAATAAAATGTTTTGGCAGGTAAGTATGAGGATCGAACCCGAACTGTTGAGGCAAAATTGTAAATTAAAGTGTGAAAAAAAAAAACGTGCGACGTTAACGATTGCCCTACGGCGAGATGCTAACGGAAACACGTTTGAATTTATTTAATTACTTGGATTTGGCAGGTGCCCGTTTTAATGAGTTAATGAGGTCAAGTTTGACTGCTGCATTTTTATTTTCCCAAGATGCTATAGGAAAAAGACTAACCCACATGCGGCGAGCGACAAATGTTGAATATTTATCTTCCCGAAATCGAGCAAATTGAATAGACAGGCGAGCTTCGTTGTTAACTGTGAGATATTACGATTTATATATGATATAAAAAGTTTTAAAAAGTTGTGAACCGACCGACCGACCGCTTCTCTGAAAAAAGACTTTTGTAGACATACAGAAAAAGCGAACACATATACATACATACATACATTTTCGCTTTTATATTTATAGATTAAAAAAGAAAATATAACTTCATCTGCAAAAGATCAATTACTATTATGATTTAAAAAGTGTAAAAACAAATTTTTTTTTAAAAATGACTCGTCCGCCACCATGAGAATTGAAACCAAAATGTTTAGCTTACAATCAAGACATTTTTGCTGGAAGGCTAAAAATTAAAACATCAACTAATAGCTATTACGTTACACATGTATATACATAATGGCGTCACTGACCTTCACCTGGCAAATTCTATTTTTCTAATTTTCACACTTTTGCATCGATCCCCCCCCCCCCGGCTAAAACTCAAAGATAACGTTTTGCATGGGTTCGAATACCCTATATATTTAGTTTCATGTCTGTAGACTAAAATCTAACAGAGGAGCTTGGTAGGCAATCTTTTTTTAAATAAATACATATACGCATACATAAATATATATAGAAAGAGGTTTGTGTTTACTATAACCTTTTTACACAAATATTATGCAAGTATAAATCATGTAGAATATCTGCATGAATATAATTACACGTAATAGTTAACTAAAGATGAGCATCCCTTAAGAAAACCAAACAAACTAATAGGGAATTAATTAAAATGAACGTTTAAAAGAATATGCAAATTAGCTAGATCTTTTGCTAGTGAATGCAATTCCATGACTGGTATATAATAAAGTCATATTTTTTAAATAAATAGAAAAAAAGGGTTAATATGAATATCAATCAATACACAGAAAAAAAAAATTATAGTATAGATATTTAGAGATGTATAGTAAATCGGAATCAGTAATTGTATCGGAATCGGAAATTTTGCATGGAATCGGTAACAATATTGGAATCATACCATCACTAGAATCTACACAGAATTTCGAATGGAACCCTTTATTTAATGCATAGGGGTAGCATGCTCTCGTTTCGTTAGCCATGGTAGAGTAGAAGCTCCATGTAATTTGCAGTTGTATTACGAGTGTGGCTTAACCCTAACTCGCACTGAAGATTGAACCTTCAACCTCCAGAAGTGCAACTTTTATAACTCAAATTTTACCAAATACTCTTCACTGTGCCACGAGTCCTTGCAGACAATTCTAGTATGAATTTTAAGAGCCTTGAACTCATTTTGCTTCCGAGATGTACAATCTTACTATTTATTACTATGCACATAACCCTCATTTCAAAAATTCAAAAACATTATAGCAAGTGTACTTAAAATGTTTATATATACTTAATAATATTTTTGGAAAAAAGGATTCCAGCAGAGTGCTCTATTATAAGGAAAAACCTCCAAAAATAAGAGCGTATTCTCCTATATAATAAAATGACTGCAGAAATTCCCCCTCTGGACCAAAGTATCGTAGGTTTGCAACAACAGATGCCACATAAAAATTCAATACATCTCGCTTATTAGCGACTATCTTATGTAGCTTTCGAACACCATTTTAGACACCTTCAGTCGTGATAACAAAATGCTACGTTGAATCTGACGAACAACACCTTCACAATCGCACCATTTTTAGAGGAAGGAATCCTTTCTCCCTATATATTTAGTCCTAACACCACAACCAGCATGGGACAAATTCTACATGTTCCACGGATACTGTGATTACACCAACCAAAACTGACTCATAGATACATAGACACAACATAATCTTTCTAATTTCCGATTCATAAATAATAAAGTCTCCCTCTCCAAATTCCATCCATTCTGATTGGCTGAACTCTGATAATTCTCATATTCCGAAATACAGTTATTCGCTTTATAAACGAATGCTACTAACAATAAAATATGGCGTCACTAAGAGACATATTTTTGGGCGCAGATTCAAGTTCATTTTATGCATAGGTAAGACGGAACAATTCAAGAAAGAAAATCATTAAACGAACTTAAAATAATTTATTTACTTGCTTTCTTTTACAAAGTTTAAATTACGATATCCATTATAAGATTATCATTACTCGTCGACGATATCTTCGTCAAAACATCAACAAAACGGAGTTCTTACACCATAAAACATGCTGCATGTACATTGGTGATGTTTTAAAACAACGCATTTCATATATATTGATATATTGAAGAGTTTAGCTTCCAAATATTTGCGACTTTTTATATTAATATTTTTCCTAAACACATAAAACGCCAGTGACGTCTTTATCAAAACATCAACAAAACAGAGTTCTTACACGATTAAACACTCTGCGTGTACATTGGTGATGTTCCTATTTACTTGCCTCCCCACAAGGGCAGAGTTAGACACAAATCGGTTTTTAATATGGGGAAATCCAGCACCCCAAAAAGGGGCACTCTGGATAGGAACAAAAATAAAAATTGTCCCAATCATGAAGGATTTCTGCTCCATTGACCGAGTACAGAAAAAGTGAAGTACTATCAGAACAGATACTACACCGTGATCTTGGCCCGCTGTGATGTTTCAAAACGACGCATTTCATATGTATTTATATATTGAAGAGTTTTAGCTCTCAAACATTTGCAACTTTTATATTAAGATTTTTCCGAAAATCATAAAATAAACACCTTCATCGTAACTAAAATGAAGAGGTTAGCTCCCAAATATTTGCATTCTTTTTAATGCCAAAAATAAAATATGGCAGTTTATTGAACGAAATAAAACAAACTTATTTTTTGCCAAAAATTTTATTTACATTACAAATTTATTTTTAATAAAATTCAATATTTTTTTTTATTGGAACAAATCATTAGAAAATATATTGACTTATTTAAAAGTTAAACTCCTTAATGTATAAATATTATTTTTTTTTATCGGAACAAATCATTAGAAAATATATTCACTTATTTAAAATTCAATGTATAAATATATATGAAATGCATCAGCACTTCGCCACGGTACATTCCTTTTGTTCACAGGTGCCAGTGCTCACTATTACACTGCGCTGGCAGTCGCTGCCACTAACAACCGTAGTTTAATTGATTTTTTTTTTTTTTACAGGTTGGGAGGGGAGGCATACTTCCAGTGCAATGCTGGTACACGGGTTTTGCTAGTATATATAAGGAGAGAGACAACATATCGGTGTCCTTTATACGTCCATGTAAGAGTAGATATATAAGAAAGAATCTACTCCCAAATGCAGTGTAATGAGCCATGTTTACTTTTATATTTTAGTGAAATAGGTACAATACGCTTTTTAACGTAAATGTACCAAAATTTTATTTTTTTTATTGAATCTATTTTTGTAACACTATTGTAATCGTTCATTTGGATATTTTTTTTTTTTTTTTACTTGCCTCCTTACGATGGCAGAGTTAGACACAAGGTCGGTTTTTAATGTGGCCAGCTCCCCAAAAAGGGGCACTCTGGTTAGTAACAAGAATAAAATATGTATCAGTAATGAAGGATTTCTCCTTTATTGACCAAGATCAAAAAAAGTAAGGAAAAAATTAAAGTGCAGCATCACAACAGATACTACATTTTGGATTATATATATTTTTTTTTACTCTGAAAGTTCACAATGAAACAGAAATAAACAAAAAAGATCTTGGCCTTTTTAAATTCACTAAATATAATAAATGCATTTGTTCATTCGTTCAGAGAAAGAATATTATTAAATATTCTCAATTACTACTTCGTAATTAATATGTTGGTATAATCTATAATAATTTTTTCTCTTCTTAAGGTTCGCACATCGGTTGACCTCAAAAGTGGCTGTGCCTTTGGCGATGGTCTCCTGTCCTTGGCCTGGGTCTCGCATGTGTATGTATCAATGCCACACTTCTTCGGGTTTGCTTACATCATTTCTTCTGGCCTCCTTGAGTGCACTTTTCTTTCTTTTAGTTGCCCATAGAACAGTTGTTTTAGCAGCCGAGGATCCGACATCATACCAACGTGGCCAGACAACCTCAGCTGGTTCCTAATAATGATGGCTTCAATGCTGGCAGTGTTGGCTTCCTGGAGGAGGACACTGAGGTTGGTGCAATAGTCCTTCCAGGAGAGGTTCAGAATGCTCTGCAGGCAGCGTTGGTGAAACTTCTCCAGCACCTTGAAGCATCAACAATATCTCGTCCAGATCTCTGAGGTGTAGAGAAGCGTCAGGAGCATGACACCTTTGTATACAGCCATTTTGGTGTTTGTCTGGATGTCTGTCTTGAAATACATAGGTTCGAATAAAGCCACTAGCGGCTCTGGCACATTTTAGGCAGTATTGGGACTTCATCTTGGATGGCAGCATTGGATGACAAATTATTTTTAAGGTATGGGATGTGCTTTCAGTAATATTATTGGAAAAAATATGAATCAACCCATCTTCTCTCCAGCTATGGATTAAACAGTAGGGTAGACTGGACCCTCAAGATCTGACTGTGCAACTAGAAAAAGGAGAACTCCAACATGTCAGTTAGTTTTCTGTTGATCCCAGGATTTTTCCAGTCGTCCTCAACTTTTGCTTGACATTGGATTCAAGCAATCCTGACTGAGAGATGCGGTTGGTGATGGCAAAATCCTTGTTTTATTATAGGCTAAGCATGTATCGTTACAGGGGGTATCCATTGTCTTTCGATTCTGAAAGAAGACTAACCAATACCTTAAAAAATAAATGAATCCCATGTACGTGTGTGTGTGTGTGTGTGTGTGTGTGTGTGTGTGTGTGTGTGTGTGTGTGCGCGCGCGCGCGCCGGATGGACATTATATGCTCCTCCCTCCCTATTCCTTGTCAGTTCAAACCCACAAATACGAACAGACCAGGCCGACTTCCTGTGATGCCAAAAATAATCAGAATAACAAGCCACAAAATGATTGTGTTATTTTTAGAGGAAAAAGAACAAAACAAATGCTTTTTCCTATTATTTATTGGTAATTATTTGTCCGGTTTAAAATGGGAAAGAGATGAGGGCGGGGTTAGGTTTTTCACGAAGAAGACGCACTGTGCAAATTTGCATATAAATGGGACAAACAGAATGATGGCTGCGAATAAAGTGTAAACGAAGATGAGAATAGATGAAGTAATAAAAAGAAAACGTGGGGAAATAAAAAGATTAAGAAAATGAGGAATATAGGGACGGAAATAGCAGGAGTAGAAAAAGGGTACTGATGTATCTGAGAAGTCCCAAATTTCTAGAGTCAGAAAAAGATATATCTATCACTCTCTTCCCTATAATATATATATATATATATATATATATATATGTCTTGAAGTTTTTTTAAC